>NC_091282.1:478275874-478500874 GCF_032444005.1 Ranitomeya imitator | reverse complement strand
GGGGGTTTCAATGTTTAGGCACATCAGTGGCTCTCCAAACGCAACATGGCGTCCCATCTCAATTCCTGTCAATTTTGCATTGAAAAGTCAAACGGCGCTCCTTCCCTTCCGAGCTCTCCCATGCGCCCAAACAGTGGTTTACTGTCACATATGGGGTATCAGCGTACTCAGGACAAATTGGACAACAACTTTTGGGGTCCATTTTCTCCTGTTACCCTGGGTAAAATAAAACAAATTGGAGCTGAAGTAAATTTTTTGTGTAAAAAAGTTAAATGTTCATTTTTATTTAAACATTCCAAAAATTCCTATTAAACACCTGAAGGGTTAATAAACTTCTTGAATGTGGTTTTGAGCACCTTGAGGGGTGCAGTTTTTAGAATGGTGTCACACTTGGGCATTTTCTATCATATAGACCCCTCAAAATGACTTCAAATGAGACGTGGTCCCTAAAAAAAAATGGTGTTGTAAAAATGAGAAATTGCTGGTCAACTTTTAACCCTTATAACTCCCTAACAAAAAAAAAATTGGTTCCAAAATTATGCTGATGTAAAGGAGACATGTGGGAAATGTTACTTATTAAGTATTTTGTGTGACATATCTCTGTGATTTAATTGCATAAAAATTCAAAGTTTGAAAATTGCGAAATTTTCAAAATTTTCGCCAAATTTCCGTTTTTTTCACAAATAAACGCAGGTACTATCAAAGAAATTTTACCACTATCATGAAGTACAATATGTCACGAGAAAACAATGTCAGAATCACCAGGATCCGTTGAAGCGTTTCGGAGTTATAACCTCATAAAGGGACAGTGGTCAGAATTGTAAAAATTGGCCTGGTCATTGACGTGCAAACCACCCTTGGAGGTAAAGGGGTTAATATTGCCCTTTCTGCTTGGGTGCTAGTCTTGACTCCTGGGTGTGCCATCTCTCTCTCTCTCTCCAATTGTGGGCCATAGAAAGCCTATTATTTTTTTAGCTTGATTTGGGTTCCAAAATCTACCTGAAAAAATCACTACATCAATCAGTGGGAGATAAATATTGGCCTCTGGGCTTGTGTGCCACTCCTGACTCCTGTGTGCGTCATCTCTCACTCAGTGGGCCATAGAAAGCCTTTTTTTGTTTTATTTGTTTTCTAAATTCTCCCTGAAAAAATCATTTTATTTGGTTTCTAAATTCTTCCTGAAAAAATCATTTTATTCTATTAGTTTTTTTCCTAAAGTCTCCCTGAAAAAAAAAAAAATCAAATCAGTGGGAGATTAATATTGCCCTTTCTGCTTGTGTGCCAGTCTTGACTCCTGGGTGTGCCATCTCTCTCTCTCCAATTGTGGGCCATAGAAAGCCTATTATTTTTTTAGCTTGATTTGGGTTCCAAAATCTACCTGAAAAAATCACTACATCAATCAGTGGGAGATAAATATTGGCCTCTGGGCTTGTGTGCCACTCCTGACTCCTGTGTGCGTCATCTCTCACTCAGTGGGCCATAGAAAGCCTTTTTTTGTTTTATTTGTTTTCTAAATTCTCCCTGAAAAAATCATTTTATTTTATTTGGTTTCTAAATTCTTCCTGAAAAAATCATTTTATTCTATTAGTTTTTTTCCTAAAGTCTCCCTGAAAAAAAAAAAAAATCAAATCAGTGGGAGATTAATATTGCCCTTTCTGCTTGTGTGCCAGTCTTGACTCCTGGGTGTGCCATCTCTCTCTCTCTCTCCAATTGTGGGCCATAGAAAGCCTATTATTTTTTTAGCTTGATTTGGGTTCCAAAATCTACCTGAAAAAATCACTACATCAATCAGTGGGAGATAAATATTGGCCTCTGGGCTTGTGTGCCACTCCTGACTCCTGTGTGCGTCATCTCTCACTCAGTGGGCCATAGAAAGCCTTTTTTTGTTTTATTTGTTTTCTAAATTCTCCCTGAAAAAATCATTTTATTTTATTTGGTTTCTAAATTCTTCCTGAAAAAATCATTTTATTCTATTATTTTTTTTTCCTAAAGTCTCCCTGAAAAAAAAAAAAAATCAAATCAGTGGGAGATTAATATTTACATTTGTGCTTCAGTGACAGTCCTGCGTGTGTGGCATCTCTCTCATTTGTTGCCACCAACAACAGAGTGTGTAACATTGTGCCTGATTTTCGTTGTGGTCTCACTCACCTGTAAAGGGGTAGCTAAATCATACTGAAGTTATAGCTCACCGTGTAATTTGTGTGACAGCAACAAATACCGTTAGTTTGTTTACGTTTTTAAAACAATGAGGAAGTCTGGTGGAAGAGGTCGTGGCCGGGGGCGTTCATTGTCAGCTGGTAATGAGGGTAGTGGTAGTGGTGGAGCATCAGCTGGTCGTGGGAAAAAAAATATTGCACCTAAGTCTGGAGCTGTGGAGCCAGGTTCGTCGTCTGGCTACACAAGGCCTCGAACGCTCCCTTTTCTGGGAGTAGGAAAACCGCTTTTAAAGCCGGAGCAGCAAGAGCAAGTTTTGGCTTATCTTGCTGACTCAGCCTCTAGCTCTTTTGCCTCCTCTCGTGAAACTGGTAAATGTCAAAGCAGCGCGTCGTTAGTGGATGTTCACGGTCAGGGACAAGTCGCTTCCTTGTCCTCTTCAGCAAAAACAACAACAGAGAAGAATGCAGCAGGCGACACAATGGGTTACTCCATGGAGCTCTTTACACATACCGTCCCTGGCTTAGAAAGTGAAGCAGTTAACAGTCCATGCCCATTACAAGTTGAATCTGACATGGAGTGCACTGATGCACAGCCACAGCCAGACTACTATGCTGGTCCTTTGACTCAGACCACAACATTGCCCTCGCAGGGTAATGATCAAGAATCAGACCCTGATGAGACTATGTGGCCCCATCACGAACGCTATACCACCGACCGACACGGTGACACAGACGAAGTTGCACACGAGCTACAAGAAGAGGTAATAGATGACCCAGTTCTTGACCCCGATTGGCAGCCATTGGGGGAACAGGGTGCAGGCGGCAGCAGTTCTGAAGCGGAGGAGGAGGGGCCGCAGCAGGCATCAACATCGCAACAGGTTCCATCTGCCGGGCCCGTATCTTGCCCAAAACGCGTGGCAAAGCCAAAACCTGTTGGAGGACAGCGTGGCCATCCGGTTAAAGCTCAGTCTGCAATGCCTGAAAAGGTATCCGATGCTAGAAAGAGTGCAGTCTGGCATTTTTTTATACAACATCCAATTGATCAGCGCAAAGTCATCTGTCAAAAATGTTCAACTACCTTAAGCAGAGGACAGAATCTGAAAAGTCTCAATACAAGTTGCATGCATAGACATTTAACCACCATGCATTTGCAAGCCTGGACTAACTACCAAACGTCCCTTAAGGTTGTAGCACCCTCGGCCAATGAAGCTAGTCAGCAACGCAACATCCCTTCCGGCAGTGTAGGGCCACCATTTTCCGCACCACCTGCAGTATCTGTGCAGGTTTCTTTGCCAGGCCAAAGCAGTCAGGGTCAGGGAATCACCAGTTTCGTAGTAGGAAACACTGCATCTAGGACACCGGCGGCAACAATACCATCTCCCACCGTCTCTCAGTCTGCCATGTCCACCGGCACCCCCGCTAGTTCCACGATCTCCAGCTCTCCAGTCCAGCTCACCCTACATGAGACTATGGTTAGAAAAAGGAAGTACTTAGCCTCGCATCCGCGTACACAGGGTTTGAACGCCCACATAGCTAGACTAATCTCGTTAGAGATGATGCCCTACCGGTTAGTTGAAAGCGAAGCTTTCAAAGCCCTGATGGACTACGCTGTACCACGCTACGAGCTACCCAGTCGACACTTTTTTTCCAGAAAAGCCATCCCAGCCCTCCACCAGCATGTTAAAGAGCGCATCGTCCATGCACTCAGGCAATCTGTGAGCACAAAGGTGCACCTGACAACAGATGCATGGACCAGTAGGCATGGCCAGGGACGTTACGTGTCCATCACGGCACACTGGGTAAATGTGGTGGATGCAGGGTCCACAGGGGACAGCAAGTTTGGGACAGTTCTGCCTAGCCCACGGTCTAGGAAACAGTTGGCTGTAGCCGTTCGCACCCCCTCCTCCTCCTCTTCGTCCTCCTGCAGAAGCGAGAGCTCGTCCACAGACCGCAGTCGCACAACCACTCCATCCGCAGCTGCCACTGTTGCACACCAGGTCTCCCATTATGGGGCAGCAAACGTCAGCAGGCTGTATTGGCTATGAAGTGTTTGGGCGACAACAGACACACCGCGGAAGTTCTGTCCGAGTTCTTGCAGAAAGAAACGCAGTCGTGGCTGGGCACTGTAGATCTTGAGGCAGGCAAGGTAGTGAGTGATAACGGAAGGAATTTCATGGCTGCCATCTCCCTTTCCCAACAGAAACACATTCCTTGCCTGGCTCACACCTTAAACCTGGTGGTGCAGTGCTTCCTGAAAAGTTATCCGGGGTTATCCGACCTGCTCCTCAAAGTGCGTGGACTTTGCTCACATATCCGCCGTTTGCCCGTACACTCCAGCCGTATGCAGACCTATCAGCGTTCTTTGAACCTTCCCCAGCATCGCCTAATCATAGACGTTGCAACAAGGTGGAACTCAACACTGCACATGCTTCAGAGACTGTGCGAACAGAGGCGGGCTGTTATGTTTTTGTGGGAGGATACACATACACGGGCAGGCAGTAGGATGGCAGACATGGAGTTGTCAGGTGTGCAGTGGTCGAAGATTCAAGACATGTGTCAAGTCCTTCAGTGTTTTGAGGAATGCACACGGCTGGTTAGTGCAGACAACGCCATAATAAGCATGAGCATCCCCCTAATGCGTCTGCTGATGCAAAGTTTGACGCACATAAAGGATCAGGCGTCTGCAGCTGAGGAAGAGGAAAGCCTTGATGACAGTCAGCCATTGTCTGGCCAGGGCAGTGTACAGGACGAGTTAGCGGGCGAAGAGGCGGAGAAGGACGAGGAGGATGATGGGGATGATTATATTTGTAATGAGGAAGCTTTTCCGGGGCCACTGGAAATTGGTGGCGCGGCAAGGCCGGGTTCTGGTTTTTGGAGGGACACAAGTGACGTGGATTTGCCTGAAACTGCCCCTCAACCAAGCACAACCGGAGATTTGAGAACTGGAACTTTGGCCCACATGGCGGATTATGCCTTACGTATCCTCAAAAGGGACACACGCATAACTAAAATGATGAACGATGATGATTACTGGTTTGCCTGCCTCCTTGATCCTCGCTATAAAGGCAAATTGCAAATTATAATGCCACATGAGAACTTGGAACTAATATTAGCAACCAAACAATCAACTCTTGTTGACCGTTTGCTTCTGGCATTCCCTGCACACAGCGCCCGTGATCGTTCTCACACGAGCTGCAGGGGCCAGCAGACCAGAGGAGTTAGAGGGGCAGAAATCAGAAGTGGCGTTGGCCAGAGGGGTTTTCTGGCCAGGTTGTGGAGTGATTTTGCTATGACCGCAGACAGGACAGGTACTGCAGCATCAATTCAAAGTGACAGGAGACAACATTTGTCCAGTATGGTTACAAACTATTTTTCATCCCTTATCGATGTTCTCCCTCAACCGTCATTCCCATTTGATTACTGGGCATCAAAATTAGACACCTGGCCAGAATTGGCAGAATATGCATTGCAGGAGCTTGCTTGCCCGGCAGCTAGTGTCCTATCAGAAAGAGTATTCAGTGCTGCAGGTTCAATACTAACAGAAAAAAGGACTCGTCTGGCTACCCAAAATGTAGATGATCTAACCTTCATTAAAATGAACCACAACTGGATTTCGAAATCTTTTGCCCCACCTTGCCCGGCTGACACCTAGCTTTCCTATGTAAAGGTCTTGCCTGTGGACTATTCTGAACGACTTTTCCAATCTCGTAATTTGCAGCACCTGATTGTCCAGCATCCGACATGTTAACACCTCCCTAAATGGCCAAAGTCCCCACACGGGGCCGTAGTATCGCCACTTGGCGCCAGCACCTGTGAGAGTACTGTTTGTCTGAAGAGGTGGGTGTGCCCGCTTTTGGTCGACGGCACTGCCACTAGGTCCCTCATAGTACAATAAAGTGTCTGGCGGTGGTGGTGCGCACCCAACGTCAGACACACCGTTGTAATATGAGGGGCCCTGGGCCTGTACCGCCGGCCACAAGACAGTCCCCCCCCCGGTCAAACAGTGCTCTACGACTTGCAAAATTTTCTCTCACAGCTCCACCAATGTTTAGTCTATGCGCTGACATCCTTCAATGCCTGGCACTGTCAATACCATTGTATTGACATTTTTCTTATGTTAGGCCTTCGAAGCCTGTCTGCGGTCCCTCCTTCCACTAGGCCTCCACTGACCTGTCTACTGCTGCCCGTGTTCCCCTGGAACCAATTTTAAATTGCCTACAGCCAGCCCAATTGATTATGTTAGGGCTTCGAAGCCTGTCTGCGGTCCCTCCTTCCACTAGGCCTCCACTGACCTGTCTACTGCCGCCTGTGTTCCCCTGGAACCAATTTTAAATTGCCTACAGCCAGCCCAATTTATTATGTTAGGGCTTCGAAGCCTGTCTGCGGTCCCTCCTTCCACTAGGCCTCCACTGACCTGTCTACTGCCGCCCGTGTTCCCCTGGAACCAATTTTAAATTGCCTACAGCCAGCCCAATTTATTATGTTAGGGCTTTGAAGCCTGTCTGCGGTCCCTCCTTCCACTAGGCCTCCACTGACCTGTCTACTGCTGCCCGTGTTCCCCTGGAACCAATTTTAAATTGCCTACAGCCAACCCAATTTATTATGTTAGGGCTTCGAAGCCTGTCTGCGGTCCCTCCTTCCACTAGGCCTCCACTGACCTGTCTACTGCCGCCCGTGTTCCCCTGGAACCAATTTTAAATTGCCTACAGCCAACCCAATTTATTATGTTAGGGCTTCGAAGCCTGTCTGCGGTCCCTCCTTCCACTAGGCCTCCACTGACCTGTCTACTGCCGCCCGTGTTCCCCTGGAACCAATTTTAAATTGCCTACAGCCAGCCCAATATATTATGTTAGGGCTTCGAAGCCTGTCTGCGGTCCCTCCTTCCACTAGGCCTCCACTGACCTGTCTACTGCCGCCCGTGTTCCCCTGGAACCAATTTTAAATTGCCTACAGCCAGCCCAATTTATTATGTTAGGGCTTCGAAGCCTGTCTGCGGTCCCTCCTTCCACTAGGCCTCCACTGACCTGTCTACTGCCGCCCGTGTTCCCCTGGAACCAATTTTAAATTGCCTACAGCCAGCCCAATTTATTATGTTAGGGCTTCGAAGCCTGTCTGCGGTCCCTCCTTCCATTAGGCCTCCACTGACCTGTCTACTGCTGCCCGTGTTCCCCTGGAACCAATTTTAAATTGCCTACAGCCAGCCCAATTTATTATGTTAGGGCTTCGAAGCCTGTCTGCGGTCCCTCCTTCCACTAGGCCTCCACTGACCTGTCTACTGCCGCCCGTGTTCCCCTGGAACCAATTTTAAAGTGCCTACAGCCAGCCCAATTTATTATGTTAGGGCTTCGAAGCCTGTCTGCGGTCCCTCCTTCCACTAGGCCTCCACTGACCTGTCTACTGCCGCCCGTGTTCCCCTGGAACCAATTTTAAATTGCCTACAGCCAGCCCAATTTATTATGTTAGGGCTTCGAAGTCTGTCTGCGGTCCCTCCTTCCACTAGGCCTCCACTGACCTGTCTACTGCCGCCCGTGTTCCCCTGGAACCAATTTTAAATTGCCTACAGCCAGCCCAATTTATTATGTTAGGGCTTCGAAGCCTGTCTGCGGTCCCTCCTTCCACTAGGCCTCCACTGACCTGTCTACTGCCGCCCGTGTTCCCCTGGAACCAATTTTAAATTGCCTACAGCCAGCCCAATTTATTATGTTAGGGCTTTGAAGCCTGTCTGCGGTCCCTCCTTCCACTAGGCCTCCACTGACCTGTCTACTGCTGCCCGTGTTCCCCTGGAACCAATTTTAAATTGCCTACAGCCAACCCAATTTATTATGTTAGGGCTTCGAAGCCTGTCTGCGGTCCCTCCTTCCACTAGGCCTCCACTGACCTGTCTACTGCCGCCCGTGTTCCCCTGGAACCAATTTTAAATTGCCTACAGCCAACCCAATTTATTATGTTAGGGCTTCGAAGCCTGTCTGCGGTCCCTCCTTCCACTAGGCCTCCACTGACCTGTCTACTGCCGCCCGTGTTCCCCTGGAACCAATTTTAAATTGCCTACAGCCAGCCCAATATATTATGTTAGGGCTTCGAAGCCTGTCTGCGGTCCCTCCTTCCACTAGGCCTCCACTGACCTGTCTACTGCCGCCCGTGTTCCCCTGGAACCAATTTTAAATTGCCTACAGCCAGCCCAATTTATTATGTTAGGGCTTCGAAGCCTGTCTGCGGTCCCTCCTTCCACTAGGCCTCCACTGACCTGTCTACTGCCGCCCGTGTTCCCCTGGAACCAATTTTAAATTGCCTACAGCCAGCCCAATTTATTATGTTAGGGCTTCGAAGCCTGTCTGCGGTCCCTCCTTCCATTAGGCCTCCACTGACCTGTCTACTGCTGCCCGTGTTCCCCTGGAACCAATTTTAAATTGCCTACAGCCAGCCCAATTTATTATGTTAGGGCTTCGAAGCCTGTCTGCGGTCCCTCCTTCCACTAGGCCTCCACTGACCTGTCTACTGCCGCCCGTGTTCCCCTGGAACCAATTTTAAAGTGCCTACAGCCAGCCCAATTTATTATGTTAGGGCTTCGAAGCCTGTCTGCGGTCCCTCCTTCCACTAGGCCTCCACTGACCTGTCTACTGCCGCCCGTGTTCCCCTGGAACCAATTTTAAATTGCCTACAGCCAGCCCAATTTATTATGTTAGGGCTTCGAAGTCTGTCTGCGGTCCCTCCTTCCACTAGGCCTCCACTGACCTGTCTACTGCCGCCCGTGTTCCCCTGGAACCAATTTTAAATTGCCTACAGCCAGCCCAATTTATTATGTTAGGGCTTCGAAGCCTGTCTGCGGTCCCTCGTTCCACTAGGCCTCCACTGACCTGTCTACTGCCGCCCGTGTTCCCCTGGAACCAATTTTAAATTGCCTACAGCCAGCCCAATTTATTATGTTAGGGCTTCGAAGCCTGTCTGCGGTCCCTCCTTCCACTAGGCCTCCACTGACCTGTCTACTGCTGCCCGTGTACCCCTTGAACCAACATCAGAAAATATAAAAATAAGTATTTTGCTTATAAAAATGAAAATACTGGAGAGATATCAAATGCAGACATTTTAACATTAAAAACAAACACATACAACAAAAATCTGGTACAGTACTAAAAATGGCCACCAGCTACAATAACTTTCTCCTGCAAGTAGTTAACTGAAAATTTTTTTCAATTTAAAACACAGATATGGCATCCACCGAGTGTTGTCCTGTCGCGTCTTCTTTATATTATTGCCAAGAAGATGCAAAACAATGAAAATAATAAAATCATTATTTACCAAAAAAATAGAGTAAGTCAAAACCACATTGCAAATTAACATTCATTACAAATAAAGAAGCAGGGCGCGTCCGAGGGTGAGTATATACCTAATAAGAATATAATCACCCTCGGACGCGCCCTGCTTCTTTCCGACAGCCTTCCTTCCTAAGAATCAGCCCTTCCGTGGTGTAGAGAGAGGGTTTGTTACACTCCAAGGTGTTCCCCAGGTTGCCTTTCCTGAGCTTCGATCTTCATGCTCTCGTTTAGTAGTTGTCGGAAAGTAGGCTGCATTAGGCCTACAAATTGGGTATGGGGTGTAGAGAGATGGTGTGTTCCACTCCAAGGTGTTCTCCAGGTTGCCTTTCCTGAGCTTCGATCTTCCGGCTCTCGTTTAGTAGTTGTTGGAAACTACGCTGCATTAGGCCTACAAATTGGGTATGGGGTGTAGAGAGATGGTGTGTTCCACTCCAAGGTGTTCTCCAGGTTGCCTTTCCTGAGTTTCGATCTTCCGGCTCTCGTTTAGTAGTTGTTGGAAACTACACTGCATTAGGCCTACAAATTGGGTATGGGGTGTAGAGAGATGGTGTGTTCCACTCCAAGGTGTTCTCCAGGTTGCCTTTCCTGAGCTTCGATCTTCCGGCTCTCGTTTAGTAGTTCTTGGAAACTACACTGCATTAGGCCTACAAATTGGGTATGGGGTGTAGAGAGATGGTGTGTTCCACTCCAAGGTGTTCTCCAGGTTGCCTTTCCTGAACTTCTATCTTCAGGCTCTCATTAAATTGTGGTTAAACGGAACAACTGCATTTGGCGTACTAGTTGGTTTGGGGCCTACTATCGGTGTCTGCCACTCCTTGCTGTTCTCCTGGTTTCCTGTCCTGAAATTCCGTTTTCAGGCGCTCGTTAAGTAGTTGTTAATGTTAGACTGCATTTGGCCTACTAGTTGGGTTGGGGCCTACTATCGGTGTCTGCCACTCCTTGCTGTTCTCCTCCACTGAACAAAGCTGTGCCGCCTGTTTACTACGGTTGCCAATTTTGAACTGCATTTCGACTACTTACTGATTTGGGCCTACTCTCTGTGTCAGCCTCTCATTCCAGTTGTCCTCCACTGCAATGCCCCCTGGTTATTCCTGTGTTACCAATTTTGAACTGCATTTAGCCAACTTTATTCTTTGGGCCTATATCTGTGTTTCCTCCTCATCCTGCCCATTGCCCAGCCAGTGATAGATGAGTCTGCTGGTACATTGACCCATAACGCAACATTCCCCGTGCACGCTACACAACAACATTGTGACCCTGCTGAAAGTCAGGTTGCTCTTCCCGCATACCATACCACCTTACACGGGGACAAAGAGGAAGGTGCAGATGAAAGTGCAGGTTCCTTCATCAGGTGGGGGGAGGAATACTAGTTGGCGACGTCACTGGCACAGGGCCTCTCATGGTACGCAAAAGTGTTGCTGCCGGTGGGAGGCGCCCCCGCCGTGCAAACACACCGCTGTACTTTGAGGGGCCCTGTGCCAGTGCCAATGCCAACGAGTGGGCCCCCCCTGCTTGCTCAGGTTCACAGCACTTGCAAAGTTGAAATACTTACCTCTCCCTGCTCCACTGCCGTGACGTGGTCCAGATTTCCTGGGCCCACTAATTACTTGAACCAGCCCTACCCACCACAACTTTAGCCAAATGACCCCCAATTTCAAATGCCTTACAATTATTATAATGTAAATTACGCTTGACAAGCTTCATTAAGAAGAATGGATGGTTTTGACATTAAAATGGGCACTCTAGGTGTTTTCCTGGCCCCCACTCACTGCCGACTATGCTGCCCCATTGACTTGCATTGGGTTTCGGGTTTCGGTCGATCCCGACTTTACGTCATAATCGGCCGATTTCACTCGACCCGACTTTTGAGATAGTTGGGTTTCGCGAAACCCGGCTCGACTCTAAAAAGGTCAAGGTCGCTCAACTCTACTCAGGAACGCTTCAATGGATCCTAGCGGTTCTGAGATTGTTTTTTCGTGACATATTGGGCTTCGTGTTAGTGGTAAATTTAGGTCAATAAATTCTGTGTTTATTTCTGATAAAAACGGAAATTTGGTGAAAATTTTGAAAATTTCGCAATTTTCACATTTTGAATTTTTATTCTGTTAAACTAGAGAGTTTTGTGACACAAAGTAGTTAATAAATAACATTTCCCACATGTATACTTTACATCAGCACAATTTTGGAAACAAAATTTTTTTTTGCTAGGAAGTTATAAGGGTTAAAATTTGACCAGCGATTTCTCATTTTTACAACGAAATTTACAAAACCATTTTTTTGAGGGACCACCTCACATTTGAAGTCAGTTTGAGGGGTCTATATGGCAGAAAATACCCAAACGTGACACCATTCTAAAAACTGCACCCCTCAAGGTGCACAAAACCACATTCAAGAAGTTAATTAACCCTTCAGGTGCTTTACAGCAGCAGAAGCAACATGGAAGGAAAAAATGAACATTTAACTTTTTAGTCACAAAATGATTTTTCAGCAACAATTTTTTTATTTTCCCAATGGTAAAAGGAGAAACTGAACAACGAAAGTTGTTGTCCAATTTGTCCTGAGTACGCTGATACTGCATATGTGGGGGTAAACCACTGTTTGGGCGCACAGCAGGGCTTGGAAGGGAAGGAGCGCCATTTGACTTTTTGAATGAAAAATTGGCTGCACTCTTTAGCGGACACCATGTCACGTTTGGAGAGACCCTGTGTGCCTAAACATTGGAGCTCCCCCACAAGTGACCCCATTTTGGAAACTAGACGCCCCAAGGAACTTATCTACATGCATAGTGAGCCCTTTAAACCCCCAGGTGCTTCACAATTTGATCCGTAAAAATGAAAAAGTACTTTTTTTTCACAAAAAATTTCTTTTCGCCTCAATTTTTTCATTTTCACATGGGCAATAGGATAAAATGGATCCTAAAATTTGTTGAGCAATTTCTCCCGAGTACGCCGATACCTTATATGTGGGGGTAAACCACTGTTTGGGCACACGGCAGGGCTCGGAAGGGAAGGCGCGCCTTTTGACTTTTTGAATGGAAAATTAGCTCCAATTGTTAGCGGACACCATGTCGCGTTTGGAGAGCCCCTGTGTGCCTAAACATTGGAGCTCCCCCACAAGTGACCCCATTTTGGAAACTAGACCCCCCAAGGAACTTATCTAGATGCATACTGTTAACTTTAAACCCCCAGGTGCTTCACAGAAGTTTATAATGCAGAGCCATGAAAATCAAAAATAATTTTTCTTTTCTCAAAAATGATTCTTTATCCTGGAATTTCCTATTTTGCCAATGGTAATAGGAGAAATTGGACCACAAATGTTGTTGTCCAGTTTGTCCTGAGTACGCAGATACCCCATATGTGGGGGTAAACCACTGTTTGGGCGCACGGCAGGGCTCAGAAGGGAATGCACGCCATTTGGCTTTTTTAAATGGAAAATTAGCTCAAATCATTAGCGGACACCATGTCGCGTTTGGAGAGCCCCTGTGCGCCTAAACATTGGAGCTCCCCCACAAGTGACCCCATTTTGGAAACTAGACCCCCAAAGGAACTAATCTAGATGTGTGGTGAGGACTTTGAACCCTCAAGTGCATCACAGAAGTTTATAACGCAGAGCCATGAAAATAAAAAAAAAAATTGTTTTCTCAAAAATGATTTTTTAGCCTGCAATTTTTTATTTTCCCAAGGGTAACAGGACAAATTTGACCCCAAAAGTTGTTTTCCAGTTTCTCCTGAGTACGCTGATACCCCATATGTGGGGGTAAACCACTGTTTAGGCACATGCTGGGGCTCGGAAGTGAAGTAGTGATGTTTTGAAATGCAGACTTTGATGGAATGCTCTGCGGGCGTCACATTGCGTTTGCAGAGCCCCTGATGTGGCTAAACAGTAGAAACCCCCCACAAGTGACCCCATTTTGGAAACTAGACCCCCCAAGGAACTTATCTAGATGTGAGATGAGCACTTTGAACCCCCAAGTGCTTCACAGAAGTTTATAACGCAGAGCCGTGAAAATAATAAATACGTTTTCTTTCCTCAAAAATAATATTTTAGCCCAGAATTTTTTATTTTCCCAAGGGTTACAGGAGATATTGGACCACAAAAGTTGTTGTCCAGTTTCTCCTGAGTAAGCTGATACCCCATGTGTGGGGGTAAACCACTGTTTGGGCACACGTCGGGGCTCAGAAGGGAAGTAGTGACTTTTGAAATGCAGACTTTGATGGAATGGTCTGCGGGCGTCACGTTGCGTTTGCAGAGCCCCTGGTGTGCCTAAACAGTAGAAACCCCCCACAAGTGACCCCATTTTGGAAACTAGACCCCCAAAGGAACTTATCTAGATATGTGGTGAGCACTTTCAACCCCCAAGTGCTTTACAGAAGTTTATAACGCAGAGCCGTGAAAATAATAAATACGTTTTCTTTCCTCAAAAATAATTTTTTAGCCCAGAATTTTTTATTTTCCCAAGGGTTACAGGAGAAATTGGACCCCAAAAGTTGTTGTCCAGTTTCTCCTGAGTACGCTGATACCCCATGTGTGGGGGTAAACCACTGTTTGGGCACACGTCGGGGCTCAGAAGGGAAGTAGTGACTTTTGAAATGCAGACTTTGATGGAATGGTCTGCGGGCGTCACGTTGCGTTTGCAGAGCCCCTGGTGTGCCTAAACAGTAGAAACCCCCCACAAGTGACCCCATTTTGGAAACTAGACCCCCAAAGGAACTTATCTAGATATGTGGTTAGCACTTTCAACCCCCAAGTGCTTTACAGAAGTTTATAACGCAGAGCCATGAAAATAATAAATACGTTTTCTTTCCTCAAAAATAATTTTTAGCCCGGAATTTTTTATTTTCCCAAGGGTTACAGGAGAAATTGGACCCCAAAAGTTGTTGTCCAGTTTCTCCTGAGTACGCTGATACCCCATGTGTGGGGGTAAACCACTGTTTGGGCACACGTCGGGGCTCAGAAGGGAAGTAGTGACTTTTGAAATGCAGACTTTGATGGAATGGTCTGCGGGCGTCACGTTGCGTTTGCAGAGCCCCTGGTGTGCCTAAACAGTAGAAACCCCCCACAAGTGACCCCATTTTGGAAACTAGACCCCCAAAGGAACTTATCTAGATATGTGGTTAGCACTTTCAACCCCCAAGTGCTTTACAGAAGTTTATAACGCAGAGCCGTGAAAATAATAAATACGTTTTCTTTCCT
The DNA here is from genome assembly GCF_032444005.1 of Ranitomeya imitator. NCBI lineage: Eukaryota > Metazoa > Chordata > Amphibia > Anura > Dendrobatidae > Ranitomeya > Ranitomeya imitator. The sequence continues at coordinate 478,486,212 of NC_091282.1, read as the reverse complement.
CAAAAATAATTTTTAGCCCGGAATTTTTTATTTTCCCAAGGGTTACAGGAGAAATTGGACCACAAAAGTTGTTGTCCAGTTTCTCCTGAGTATGCTGATATCCCATGTGTGGGGGTAAACCACTGTTTGGGCACACGTCGGGGCTCAGAAGGGAAGTAGTGACTTTTGAAATGCAGACTTTGATGGAATGGTCTGCGGATGTCTTGTTGCGTTTGCAGAGCCCCTGGTGTGCCTAAACAGTAGAAACCCCCCACAAGTGACCCCATTTTGGAAACTAGACCCCCCAAGGAACTAATCTAGATATATGGTGAGCACTTTGAACCCCCAAGTGCTTCACAGACGTTTACAACGCAGAGCCGTGAAAATAAAAAATCATTTTTCTTTCCTCAAAAATTATGTTTTAGCAAGCAATTTTTTATTTTCACAAGGGTAACAGGATAAATTGGACCCCATTAATTGTTGCGCAGTTTGTCCTGAGTATGCTGGTACCCCATATGTGGGGGTAAACCACTGTTTGGGCGCACGTCGGGGCTCGGAAGTGAGGGACCACCATTTGACCTTTTGAATACAAGATTGGCTGGAATCAATGGTGGTGCCATGTTGCGTTTGGAGACCCCCTGATGTGCCTAAACAGTGGAAACCCCTCAATTCTAACTCCAACACACCCCTAACCCTTATCCCAACTGTAGCCGTAACCCTAATCACAACCCTAACCCCAACACACCCCTAACCACAACCCTAACCCCAACACACCCCTAACCCTAACCACAACCCTAATTCCAACCCTAACCCTAAGGCTATGTGCCAACGTTGCGGATTCGTATGACATTTTTCAGCACCATTTTTGAAAAATCCGCGGGTAAAAGGCACTGCTGTCATGATCCCAATGGCAGGGGATCACAGAAATGATAAGCACAGATACAAACAAGCTCTAGGGCGATGGAACCTGAGCTGACCGCGACCCTGAACCTAACACACAAATAAAAGTAGCCGGGGAACGTGCCTACGATGATCCTAGACGTCTCGCTCCAGCCGAAGATCTAACTTCCCCTATCAGAAGAAACACAGACCTCTCTTGCCTCCAGAGAAATACCCCACAGCAAATAGCAGCCCCCCACATATAATGACGGTGAAATGAGAGGAAAGCACATACGTAGTATGAAAACAGTGTCAGCAAAATGAGGCCCGCTAAAGCTAGATAGCAGAGGATACAAAAGTGAACTGCGCGGTCAGGGAAAAACCCTTCAAAAAACCATCCTGAAATTACTTGAACTCATGTGCCAACTCATGGTACATGAAAAGCAATTTCAGCCCACTAGAGCAACCAGCAGCAGAGAATCACATATCTGCAGGCTGGACTAAAAACCAAATTAAGCAAAACACAAAACAGGAAAATCCAAACTTAGCTTGTCCAGAAGGTTCTAGGAGCAGGGAGCAGAGGTAACAAGACACACTGGATACATTGATAACCGGCGAGGAAATGCCAGCAAAGCCAGGTTAAATAGGAAACTCCCATATGCTGATGGAACAGGTGGAACCCAGAAACCCAGGAAAGACAAGTCACCCAGTACCATCAGTAACCACCAGAGGGAGCCCAAAAACAGAACTCACAACAGTACCCCCCCCTTGAGGAGGGGTCACCGAACCCTCACGAGAACCACCAGGGCGACCAGGATGAGCCCTATGAAAAGCGCGAACCAAATCATCAGCATGAACATCCGAGGCAACCACCCAAGAATTATCCTCCTGACCATAACCCTTCCACTTGACCAAATACTGGAGTTTCCGTCTGGAAACACGAGAATCCAAGATCTTCTCCACAACATACTCCAATTCTCCCTCCACCAGCACTGGAGCAGGAGGCTCAAGCGAAGGAACAACAGGTACCTCATACTTCCGCAACAACGACCGATGGAACACATTATGAATAGCAAACGATGCCGGGAGATCCAAACGAAACGACACAGGGTTAAGAATTTCCAAGATCCTATAGGGACCGATGAACCGAGGCTTGAACTTAGGAGAAGAGACCTTCATAGGAACAAAACGAGAAGACAACCACACCAAGTCACCAACAAGAAGTCGAGGACCCACGCGGCGACGGCGATTAGCAAACTGCTGAGCCTTCTCCTGGGACAACTTCAAATTGTCCACCACATGACTCCAAATCCGATGCAACCTATCCACCACCATGTCCACTCCAGGACAATCAGAAGGTTCCACCTGACCAGAGGAAAAACGAGGATGAAACCCCGAATTACAAAAGAAAGGAGAAACCAAGGTAGCAGAACTAGCCCGATTATTAAGGGCAAACTCGGCCAGCGGCAAAAAGGTAACCCAGTCATCCTGATCAGCAGAAACAAAACACCTTAAATAAGTTTCCAAGGTCTGATTAGTTCGTTCAGTCTGGCCATTCGTCTGAGGATGGAATGCAGACGAAAAGGACAAATCAATGCCCATCTTAGCACAGAACATCCGCCAAAATCTAGACACAAACTGGGATCCCCTGTCAGAAACGATGTTCTCAGGAATCCCATGCAAACGAACCACATTCTGAAAAAACAGAGGGACCAACTCAGAGGAGGAAGGCAACTTAGGCAAGGGTACCAGATGAACCATTTTAGAAAAGCGATCACACACAACCCAGATGACGGACATTTTTTGAGAGACAGGGAGATCCGAAATAAAGTCCATGGAAATGTGCATCCAAGGCCTCTTCGGGATAGGCAAAGGTGACAACAATCCACTGGCCCGAGAACAGCAAGGCTTAGCCCGAGCGCAAACCTCACAAGACTGCACAAAAGAACGCACATCCCTCGACAAGGAAGGCCACCAAAAAGACCTGGCCACCAAGTCTCTAGTACCAAATATTCCAGGATGACCTGCCAACGCAGAAGAATTGACCTCGGAGATGACTCTACTGGTCCAATTATCCGGAACAAACAGTCTCTCAGGCGGACAACGATCAGGTTTACCCGCCTGAAACTCCTGCAAAGCACGTCGCAAGTCTGGGGAGACAGCAGACAAAATCACCCCATCCCTAAGGATACCAGAGGGCTCAGAATTTCCAAGGGAGTCAGGCACAAAACTCCTAGAAAGAGCATCCGCCTTAACATTCTTTGAACCTGGCAGGTATGAAACCACAAAATTGAAACGAGAGAAAAACAGTGACCAACGAGCCTGTCTAGGATTCAGACGCCTGGCAGACTCAAGGTAAATCAAATTTTTGTGATCAGTCAAGACCACCACACGATGTCTAGCACCCTCTAGCCAATGACGCCACTCCTCAAATGCCCACTTCATGGCCAAAAGTTCCCGATTACCAACATCATAATTCCGCTCAGCCGGCGAAAACTTTCTAGAAAAAAACGCGCATGGCTTCATCACTGAGCCATCGGAGCTTCTCTGTGACAAAACCGCCCCCGCTCCAATCTCGGAAGCATCAACCTCAACCTGAAAAGGGAGCGAAACATCTGGCTGACGCAACACAGGAGCAGAAGAAAACCGGCGCTTAAGTTCCTGAAAGGCCTCCACAGCCGCAGGAGACCAATTAGCAACATCAGCACCCTTCTTAGTCAAATCCGTCAAAGGCTTAACAACACTAGAAAAATTAGTTATAAAACGACGATAGAAATTAGCAAAGCCTAAGAACTTCTGTAGACTCTTAAGAGATGTAGGCTGCGTCCAGTCACAAATAGCCTGAACCTTGACGGGATCCATCTCAATAGTAGAAGGGGAAAAAATATACCCCAAGAAAGAAATCTTCTGGACTCCAAAGAGACACTTTGAGCCTTTTACAAACAAGGAATTGGCCCGCAGGACCTGAAACACCTTCCTGACCTGCTGAACATGAGACTCCCAGTCATCAGAAAAAACCAAAATATCATCCAAATACACAATCATAAATTTATCCAGATATTCACGGAAAATATCGTGCATAAAGGACTGGAAGACTGAAGGAGCATTAGAAAGTCCAAAAGGCATTACCAAATACTCAAAATGGCCCTCAGGCGTATTAAATGCGGTTTTCCACTCATCACCTTGCTTTATTCGTATAAGATTATACGCACCCCGAAGATCAATCTTAGTGAACCATTTAGCCCCCTTAATGCGAGCAAACAAATCAGTCAACAATGGCAAAGGATACTGATATTTTACGGTAATCTTATTCAAAAGACGATAATCTATACAAGGCCTCAAGGAACCATCTTTTTTGGCCACGAAAAAAAAACCTGCTCCCAAAGGGGACAAAGATGGACGGATATGTCCCTTTTCCAAGGACTCCTTAACATAATCCCGCATAGCAGTATGCTCTGGCACTGACAGATTGAACAAACGACCTTTAGGAAATTTACTGCCTGGAATTAAATTTATAGCACAATCGCAATCCCTGTGAGGAGGAAGCGAACTGAGCTTAGGCTCCTCAAAAACATCCCGATAATCAGACAAAAACACAGGAATCTCAGAAGGAGTAGATGAAGCGATAGAAATCGGAGGTGCATCATCATGAACCCCCTGACAACCCCAGCTTAACACAGACATTGATTTCCAGTCAAGGACTGGATTATGAGTTTGTAACCATGGCAGACCAAGTACTAGAACATCATGCAAATTATACAGTACCAGGAAGCGAATCACCTCCTGATGAACGGGAGTCATACGCATGGTCACTTGTGTCCAGTACTGAGGTTTATTCATAGCCAAAGGTGTAGAGTCAATTCCCTTCAAAGGAATAGGGACTTCCAGAGGCTCCAGACTAAACCCACAGCGATTGGCAAATAACCAATCCATAAGACTCAGGGCAGCGCCTGAATCCACATAGGCATCGACGGAAATGGATGATAATGAACAAATCAGAGTCACAGACAGAATGAACTTAGACTGTAAAGTACTAATGGCAACAGACTTATCAACCTTTTTTGTGCGTTTAGAGCATGCTGATATAACATGAGCCGAATCACCACAATAAAAGCACAACCCTTTTTTCCGCCTATACTTTTGCCGTTCACTTCTGGACTGAATTCTATCACATTGCATTATCTCAGGTGACGGTTCAGACGACACCGCCAAATGATGCACAGGTTTGCGCTCCCGTAAACGCCGATCAATCTGAACAGCCATAGTCATAGACTCATGCAGACCAGCAGGCGCAGGGAACCCCACCATAACATCTTTAATGGCCTCAGAAAGGCCATCTCTAAACTTTGCAGCCAGAGCGCACTCATTCCACTGAGTAAGCACCGACGACTTCCGAAATTTTTGACAATAAATTTCTGCTTCATCTTGCCCCTGAGAGAGGGCCAACAAAGTTTTTTCAGCCTGAATCTCTTGGTTAGGTTCCTCATAGAGCAAACCCAATGCCAGAAAAAATGCATCCGCATTAAGCAACGCAGGGTCCCCTGGTGCCAATGCAAATGCCCAATCCTGAGGGTCACCCCGCAGGAAAGATATAATTATCTTGACTTGCTGAGCAGGGTCTCCAGAGGAGCAAGATTTTAAAGAAAGAAACAACTTGCAATTGTTCCTAAAATTCAGAAAACGAGATCTATCTCCAGAAAAAAACTCTGGGACAGGAATTCTAGGTTCAGACATAGGAGCATGTACAACAAAATCCTGTATATTTTGAACCTTAGCGGCAAGATTATTCAGGCTGGAAGCCAAACTCTGGACGTCCATGATAAACAGCTGAGATCAGAGCCATTCAAAGATTAAGAGGAGGAGGAAGTAGCCAGGCTGCAATAAGGCTAGGCAGCAAACTCTGAGGGAAAGGGGAAAGAAAAAAAAAAAAAAAAACTTCCTCAGACTACTTATCCTCCTACTTCAGCCAATACAATTAACACTTTGTGGGCCGGTTATACTGTCATGATCCCAATGGCAGGGGATCACAAAAATGACAAGCACAGATACAAACAAGCTCTAGGGCGATGGAACCTGAGCTGACCGCGACCCTGAACCTAACACACAAATAAAAGTAGCCGGGGAACGTGCCTACGATGATCCTAGACGTCTCGCTCCAGCCGAAGATCTAACTTCCCCTATCAGAAGAAACACAGACCTCTCTTGCCTCCAGAGAAATACCCCACAGCAAATAGCAGCCCCCCACATATAATGACGGTGAAATGAGAGGAAAGCACATACGTAGCATGAAAACAGTGTCAGCAAAATGAGGCCCGCTAAAGCTAGATAGCAGAGGATACAAAAGTGAACTGCGCGGTCAGCGAAAAACCCTTCAAAAAACCATCCTGAAATTACTTGAACTCATGTGCCAACTCATGGTACATGAAAAGCAATTTCAGCCCACTAGAGCAACCAGCAGCAGAGAATCACATATCTGCAGGCTGGACTAAAAACCAAATTAAGCAAAACACAAAACAGGAAAATCCAAACTTAGCTTGTCCAGAAGGTTCTAGGAGCAGGGAGCAGAGGTAACAAGACACACTGGATACATTGATAACCTGCGAGGAAATGCCAGCAAAGCCAGGTTAAATAGGAAACTCCCATATGCTGATGGAACAGGTGGAACCCAGAAACCCAGGAAAGACAAGTCACCCAGTACCATCAGTAACCACCAGAGGGAGCCCAAAAACAGAACTCACAACACACTGCGTTTTACCTGCGGATTTACCGCGGATTGCCAGTGTTTTTTGTGCGGATTTCACCTGCGGATTCCTATTGAGGAACAGGTGTAAAACGCTGCGGAATCCGCACAAAGAATTGACATGCTGCGGAAAATACAACGCAGCGTTTCCGCATGGTATTTTCCGCACCATGGGCACAGCGGATTTGGTTTTCCATATGTTTACATGGTACTGTAAACCTGATGGAACACTGCTGCGGATCCGCAGCCAAATCCGCACCGTGTGCACATAGCCTAATTCTAAAGGTATGTGCACACGCTGTGGAAAACGCTGCGGATCTGCAGCAGTTTCCCATGAGTTTACAGTTCAATGTAAACCTATGGGAAACAAAAATCGCTGTACACATGCTGAAGAAAAACTGCACGGAAACGCAGCGGTTTACATTCCGCAGCATGTCACTTCTTTCTGCGGATTCCGCAGCGGTTTTACAACTGCTCCAATAGAAAATCGCAGTTGTAAAACCGCAGTGAAATGCGCAGAAAAATCGCGGTAAATCTGCGATAAATCCACAGCGGTTTAGTACTGCGGATTTATCAAATCCTCTGCGGAAAAATCCGCAGAGGACCAGAATACATGTGGACATTCCTACCCCTAACCCTACCCCTAACCCTACCCCTAACCCTACCCCTTTTGGAAGATGGCGGCGCCCAGCAAAGAAGACGGACGGACACCGGGAGGCCGGGTAAGTATAAGGGGGGAGATCAGGGCACGGGGGGGGGCGTCGGAGCACGGGGGGGTGGATCGGAACACGGGGGGGTGGATTGGAGCACGGGGGGTGGATCGGAACACGGGGTGAGGGATTGGTGCATGGGGTGAGGGATCGCTGTGCGGGGGGGTGGATCGGAGCACGGGGGGGATCGCTGTGCGGGGGGGATCGGAGTGCGGGGTGGTTTGATTGGAGCACAGGGGGTGTGATTGGAGCATGGGGGGAGCGGACAGGAGGACGGGGGAGCGGAGCACAGGACGGAGGGGAGCGGACCACAGATCGGGGGGCTGGGGGGGCGATCGGTGGGGTGGGGTGGGTGCACATTAGTGTTTCCAGCCATGGCCGATGATATTGCAGCATCGGCCATGGCTGGATTGTAATATTTCACCAGTTTTTTAGGTGAAATATTACAAATCGCTCTGATTGGCAGTTTCACTTTCAACAGCCAATCAGAGCGATTGTAGCCACGGGGGGGTGAAGCCACCCCCCCTGGGCTAAACTACCACTCCCCCTGTCCCTGCAGGCCGGGTGAAATGGGAGTTAACCCTTTCACCCGATCTGCAGGGACACGATCTTTCTGTGACACAGCATATGCGTCACAGGTCGGATTGGCACCGACTTTCATGACGCATACGCTGTGTCACAGGTCGGGAAGGGGTTAAGGATGGGATAGGGGTAGGGTTGGGATTAGGGTTTGGGGTGTGTTGCGGTTAGGGGTGTGTTCGGGTTAGGTGTGTGGCTGGGATTAGGGTTAGGGGTGTGTTTGGATTAGGGTTTCAGTTATAATTGGGGAGTTTCCACTGTTTAGACACATCAGGGGCTCTCCAAATGCAAAATGGCGTCCAATCTCAATTCCAGCCAATTCTGCGTTGAAAAAGTAAAACGGTGCTCCTTTCCTTCCAAGCTCTGTCGTGCGTCCAAACAGTAGTTTACTCCAACATATGTGGTATCAGCGTACTCAGGACAAATTGGACAACAATTTTTGTGGTCCAATTTCTCCTGTTACCCTTGTAAAAATAAAAATTGGGGGGCTAAAAATCATTTTTGTGTGAAAAAAATGATGTTTTATTTTCGCAGCTCTGCGTTATAAACTTTAGTGAAACACTTTGCGGTTCAAAGTTCCCATAACACATCTGTCACGCCATTCTGTCTGTATCTGGTTTTCGGTGTGACGATGCATGTCTTTGCTTTAACCCTTTACTCCTTTCCCCTTAATTTAGCTGGGATACTGTTGGCTTTTACCTGTATTGAGCCTTCTCAGTTCCCTACTCTGCTGCGTAGCCGTACATGGGAGGTTAGGTATTTGCTCTGCTGCATGACCATCCGCATGTGCAGTCCCTGTTGCGGCTGTGGAAGCTGTCCGTGGGTTGCAAGGTCATTAACAGTTGGTGCATGACTTTCCACGTGTGTCTGGGTGTGCAGCCGCTGCCAGGTGCTCTGAGCCTCAGTTCCTGCTTTTATCAGGGTTCGTGTGTGTACTTGACATGCTGTCCCCAGCCAATTGCTGAGGGGCAGCTCCAAAATATAGTTCCCCTGCTCTATGGGCAGGGTCTGAGCTTCTCACAAAGCTCCTGAATTTTGCTATGTGTGTTTTGTGTCCCTGCACCTCTCCTGTCTATGTTTTGGTACCAAAGTCCTTACCTTGATTCCTGTTATGTCCTGTTCTGGCACCTGTCCTGGAGGCGGTATATGCAGTCCTGAATCCTTGATCCTGTACCTGACCCTGTCTGAACTTTTTTTGCTGTGTTATGTTCCTGGAATGCCTCTGAGTCTGGAGCATCGCACCCAGTGACTTTGAGTCTCTTGTAACCAGTGTTTCTGCTGAGCATCTACTACTCTGTGCTCTGGCTACCATACGGTGCTACCTCCTGGTAGGCCCAGTAATCCTGCTGTTCTAGCACCATCCTGCTTGAATTCCTTCCTAGGTCCGATGTGCGGAGCCTAATGACCGCAGTCTGGAACCTGATGACCGCTGCCTTGAGCTTGGAGCCTGATGACTGTGGTGGTGCCTGTAGGTCGTGTCAGATGTCCGGAACCAAACAACTCCTGTCTGATGTCTGCTAGTGGCCCTTTGTCCAGATGTCTTGATGTCCTGTCTGTACCCTGATGTCCAGCCTGTGTCTTGATGACCTCGTGTACCCTGATGTCCTGATGACCTCATGTACCCTGATGTCCTGACATCCTCATGTACCCTGATGTTTTGCCTGCATCCTGATGACCTTGTGTACCCTGATGTACGGTCTGTGTACTGATATCCCGCCTATGTGTGCCTCGGTGATCCGTTGGTGCCTTGGGGTCCACTGGGTGGTACCCTTCTGGGATATGTGGAATTGGGAGCCTGGCATAGTCATGTTTGGTATATTTACTGTGTGACTTTACTTTAGTAAACATTACTTTTTCTATAACTGAAGTTGTGCAGTGTAATCAAGTCATACGTGTCTCTTTCCTTGTCCACATGCTCAGCTGCCACAGAACCCCGGTCTCTGCCCTCCCCTACTTCAGGTAGGCCTGGGTCCCCCTCTGCAGTATACAGGGTCTGTATTGCATCCCCGGGGGACGTGCGCCCCATGCCATTGTGGTCAGTCATTGTGGGGGAGTTTATGGGCTGGGCCACATTAGCGGCTGCAGCTTACCATGAAAACATCTAGATAAGTTCCTTGGGGGGTCTAGTTTCCAATATGGGGTTACTTGTGGGGGGTTTCTACTGTTTAGGTACATCAGGGGCTCTGCAAACACAACATGATGCCTACAAACCATTCCATCAAAGTCCTTTCCTTACGAGCTCTGCCAAGCGCCCAAACGATGGTTCCCCCCCACATATTGGGCATCACCATACTCAGGACAAATTGCACAACAACTTTTGGGGTCCAATTTCTCCGGATACCTTGGGAAAATAAAAAATTGTGGGCTAAAAGTCATTTTTGTGCGAGAAAAAATATTTTTTAATTTTCATGGCTCTACATTATAAACTTTAGTGAAACAATTGGGGTTCAAAGTGCTCACCACACATCTAGATAAGTTTCTTAGGGGGTTTATGTTCCAAAATAATGTCACTTGTGGGGGGTTTCCACTGTTTAGGCACATCAGGGGCTCTTCAAACGCAACATGGCGTCCAATCTCAATTCCAGCTAATTTTGCATTGAAAAGTCTCTGCCATGTGCCCAAATAGAGGGGTCCAGGGAGACTTTGCAGCGGTACCGAGAAAGAGGGGTCCAGGAAAACAGTATATTGGATGCTGCAACTTTAAATCAGATAGCCTATGCAATTATATAATAATAAAATGTGTAGATTATTAAATAAATGATGGGATTGTGTATGATGCCTTTACTATATACAGTACAATGTATCAGATATAAAACAATGCTCATGTTGAAGGACAAGGGGTCCACTCCTGCACATGGGCCCACCAGGGGATTCACCTTCTCCCCTGTGGTCAGTCCTAGCCTGTCATCTGCAGCAAAGGCCATTTCCTTGTATAGTGGAGGAAGTATGAAAAACAGAGTGTCATTAGGGAAGTACTTGCTCTAAGTCTGTCATTTTAAGCCCTTTTGTGTTTATGCTTTTACGTACAGTGGATCTATGTCCCACAAGTCTATAATTTCTTGTGGTGTCAAAGCAACTTTTTTTGCATGAACTGCGTTTAGTACAGTCACTCATATTATTTTATGTATTGTGTCCTATCCTAGTATGTCATTAAAGTTACTTAAATGAAGAACTGTAGAGTTATGTGTTGCTTACTTTTATATCCACCACATTTGGATCCTACAAATGGAACCTGAAAATCTATCTCTTCAAAAAAGCTGACAGCCTGCAATGACCCCACTGCCATCTCATCACCATTAGAGCCGCTGCAACATCCCAACATATTGTGTCCTTCCCCATCATCCTGTACAATGTAAGCCCACAAGGGCATGGTCCTCTTTCCTCTGTATCAGTCAACCATTGCTCATTAGTTTAATGTCAATTATTTTTGTGTTTTGTATGTAACCCATTCTCATGTACAGCACCATGGTTCAATGTTGCTAAATAAATAAATAAATAATAATGATAATATAATATTATCTATCGAAAAAATTCAGCAGAGTCAATTATGTAACTGTTTTGTGCACAGAAAAACTCACTTTTCTTGGTTTGGAGTTGTCATATAAAATAACATAATATAAAACTGAGCAAATATTCCTTTTGGCAGAACACATTCCAATGTTTATGACGAGTCTATCAATGTCGACATGGAGACATGAATTGCTGAAAATAACACAATCTGCTGTACTGAGAGTAACAGAGATAGACATCTTTAGGTAGGTTACCAGCCTATTTCCAAACCAATGATTCCCATATCATCAATATTCCCATGGTAGCAGAGCACTGTACCATGTATGTGCATTTATATATATACAGTACAGACCAAAAGTTTGGACACACCTTCTCATTTAAATGTTTTTCTGTATGACTATGAAAATTCACACTGAAGGCATCAAAACTATGAATTAACACATGTGGAATTATATACCTAACAAAAAAGTGTGAAACAACTGAAAATATGTCTTATATTCTAGGTTCTTCAAAGTAGCCACCTTTTGCTTTGATGACTGCTTTGCACACTCTTGGCATTCTCTTGATGAGCTTCAAGAGATAGTCACCGGAAATGGTCTTCCAACAATCTTGAAGGAGTTCCCAGAGATGCTTAGCACTTGTTGGCCCTTTTGCCTTCACTTTGCGGTCCAGCTCACCCCAAACCATCTCGATTGGGTTCAGGTCTGGTGACTGTGGAGGCCAGGTCATCTGGTGTAGCACCCCATCACTCTCCTTCTTGGTCAAATAGCTCTTACACAGCCTGGAGGTGTGTTTGAGGTCATTGTCCTGTTGAAAAATAAATGATGGTCCAACTAAACACAAATCGGATGGAATAGCATGCCGCTGCAAGATGCTGTGGTAGCAATGCTGGTTAAGTATGCCTTCAATTTTGAATAAATCCCCAACAGTGTCACCGGCAAAGTACCCACACACCATCACACCTCCTCCTCCGTGCTTCACGGTGGGAATGAGGCATGTAGAGTCCATCCATTCACCTTTTCTGAGTCGCACAAAGATCTCAAATTTCGGCTCATCAAAACAAAGCACAGATTTCCACTGGTCTAAATTCCATTCCTTGTGTTCTTTAGCCCAAACAAGTCTCTTCTGCTTGCTGACTGTCCTTAGCAGTGGTTTCCTTGCAGCTATTTTACCATGAAGGCCTGCTGCACAAAGTCTCCTCTTAACAGTTGTTGTAGGGATGTGTCTGCTGCTAGAACTCTGTGTGGCATTGACCTGGTCTCTAATCTGAGTTGCTGTTAACTTGCGATTTCTGAGGCTGGTGTCTCGGATAAACGTATCCTCAGAAGTAGACGTGACACTTGGTCTTCCTTTCCTGGGGCGGTCCTTATGTGAGCCAGTTTCTTTGCAGTGCTTGATGGTTTTGCAACTGCACTTGGGGACACTTTCAAAGTTTTCCCAATTTTTCGGACTGACTGACCTTCATTTCATAAAGTAATGATGTCCACTCGTTTTTCTTTACTTAGCTGCTTTTTTCTTGCCATAATACAAATTCTAACAGTCTATTCAGTAGGACTATCAGCTGTGTATCCACCAGACTTCTGGTCAACACATCTGATGTTTCCAACCCCATTTATAAGGCAAGAAATCCCACTTATTAAACCTGACAGGGCACACCTGTGAAGTGAAAACTAGGGTTGAGCGAAACGGGTCGAACATTTTCAAAAGTCGCCAACTTTTGGCTAAGTCGGGGTTTCATGAAACCCGATCCGACCCCTGTGCGGGGTCGGCCATGCGGTACGCGACTTTCGCGCCAAAGTCGCGTTTCAATGACGCGAAAAGCGCCATTTCTCAGCCAATGAAGGTAAACGCAGAGTGTGGGCAGCGTGATGACATAGGTCCTGGTCCCCACCATCTTAGAGAAGGGCATTGCAGTGATTGGCTTGCTGTCTGCGACGTCACAGGGGCTATAAAGAGGCGTTCCCGCCGACCGCCATCTTACTGCTGCTGATCTGAGCTTAGGGAGAGGTTGCTGCCGCTTTGTCAGAAGCAGGGATAGCGTTAGGCAGGGTCCATTAACCACAAAACCGCTTGTGCTGCAGCGATTTGCACTGTCCAACACCACCCTCGGTGTGCAGGGACAGTGGAAGTTTTTTTTTTTTTTTTTTCCCCTCAGCGCTGTAGCTCATTGGGCTGCCCTAGAAGGCTCCCTGATAGCTGCATTGCTGTGTGTACGCCGCTGTGCAAACCAACTGCTTTTTTCAAAGCACAAATCCTCTTGTTCCTTCCTTTCTGCACAGCTATCTTTTTTGTTTGTCCACACTTTTTATTTCATTTGTGCATCAGTCCACTCCTTATTGCTGCCTGCCATACCTGGCTGAGATTACTGCAGGCAGGGAGATAGTAGCTGCCTGCCATACCTGGCTGAGATTACTGCAGTCAGGGAGATAGTAATTGTAGGACATTCCCTGTGTTTTTTTTTTTTTTTTTTTTGGTGGGAGATTAAGATTGGCAATTTGGCATTTCTGCTAGAGTGCCATCCCTGTGTGTGCCATCTCTCTCACATAGTGGGCCATAGAAAGCCTTTTCATTTTTCTGTATTTTTTTTTGTGGGGTGTATAAATTCTCCCTGATAAAAATACAGTGGGAGATTAATATTGGCCTTTGGGCTTGTGTGCCAGTCCTGAGTGTGCCATCTCTCTCACAAATAGTGGGCCATAGAAAGCCTATTTTTTTTTTTTTTGGGTTTTATAAATTCTCCCTGAAAAAAAGGGAGATTAATATTGGCCTCTGGGCTTGTGTGCCAGTCCTGAGCGTGCCATCTGTGCCAGCCCTGAGCGTGCCATCTCTCTCACAAATAGTGGGCCATAGAAAGCCTATTTAATTTTTTTTTTGGTTTTATAAATTCTCCCTGAAAAAAAGGGAGATTAATATTGGCCTCTGGGCTTGTGTGCCAGTTGTGAGCGTGCCATCTGTGCCAGTCCTGAGCGTGCCATCTCTCTCACAAATAGTGGGCCATAGAAAGCCTATTTAATTTTTTTTTTTGTTTTATAAATTTTCCCTGAAAAAAGGGAGATTAATATTGGCCTCTGGGCTTGTGTGCCAGTTGTGAGCGTGCCATCTGTGCCAGTCCTGAGCGTGCCATCTCTCTCACAAATAGTGGGCCATAGAAAGCCTATTTAATTTTTTTTTTGGTTTTATAAATTTTCCCTGAAAAAAGGGAGATTAATATTGGCCTCTGGGCTTGTGTGCCAGTTGTGAGCGTGCCATCTGTGCCAGTCCTGAGCGTGCCATCTCTCTCACAAATAGTGGGCCATAGAAAGCCTATTTAAATATTTTTTTGGTTTTATAAATTCTCCCAGAAAAAAAGGGAGATTAATATTGGCCTCTGGGCTTCTGTGCCAGTCCTGAGCGTGCCATCTGTGCCAGTCCTGAGCGTCCCATCTCTCTCACAAATAGTGGGCCATAGAAAGCCTATTTTTTTTTTTGGGGGGGTTTTAGAAATTCTCCCTGGAAAAAAAAAGGGAGATTAATATTGCCCTTTGGGCTTGTGTGCCAGTACTAAGCGTTCCATCTCTCTCTCTCTCTCTTAGTCAGTGGGCCATAGAACGCCTATTTTTGGTTTTATTTGTTTTCTAAATTCTCCCTGAAAAAATCATTTTATTTTATTTGGTTTCTAAATTCTTCCTGATAAAATCATATTTTTTTTATTATTTTTTTTTCTAAAGTCTCCCTGAAAAAAAAAAAAAAAAAAAAAAAAAAACAGTGGGAGATTAATATTGGCCTTTCTGCTTGTGTGCCAGTCTTGACTCCTGGGTGCGTCATCTCTCAGTCAGTGGGCCATAGAACGCCTATTTTTGGTTTTATTTGTTTTATAAATTCTCCCTGAAAAAAATCATTTTATTTTATTTGGTTTCTAAATTCTTCCTGATAAAATCATATTTTTTTTATTATTTTTTTTTCTAAAGTCTCCCTGAAAAAAAAAAAAAAAAAACAACCAAAAAAAACAGTGGGAGATTAATATTGGCCTTTCTGCTTGTGTGCCAGTCTTGACTCCTGGGTGTGCCATCTCTCTCTCTCTCTCTCTCTCTCTCTCCAATTGTGGTCCATAGAAAGCCTATATTTTTTTTCCTTGATTTGGGTTCCAAAATCTACCAGAGAAAATAACTCCATCAATCATTGGTAGAAAAATATTGGCCTCTGGGCTTGTGTGCCACTCCTGATTCCTGTGTGCGTCATCTCTCAGTCAGTGGGCCATAGAACGCCTATTTTTGGTTTTATTTGTTTTATAAATTCTCCCTGAAAAAATCATTTTATTTTATTTGGTTTCTAAATTCTTCCTGATAAAATCATATTTTTTTTATTATTTTTTTTTCTAAAGTCTCCCTGAAAAAAAAAAAAAAAATCAACCAAAAAAAACAGTGGGAGATTAATATTGGCCTTTCTGCTTGTGTGCCAGTCTTGACTCCTGGGTGTGCCATCTCTCTCTCTCTCTCTCTCTCTCTCTCTCTCTCTCTCCAATTGTGGTCCATAGAAAGCCTATATTTTTTTTCCTTGATTTGGGTTCCAAAATCTACCAGAGAAAATAACTCCATCAATCATTGGTAGAAAAATATTGGCCTCTGGGCTTGTGTGCCACTCCTGATTCCTGTGTGCGTCATCTCTCAGTCAGTGGGCCATAGAACGCCTATTTTTGGTTTTATTTGTTTTATAAATTCTCCCTGAAAAAATCATTTTATTTTATTTGGTTTCTAAATTCTTCCTGATAAAATCATATTTTTTTTATTATTTTTTTTTCTAAAGTCTCCCTGAAAAAAAAAAAAAAAACAGTGGGAGATTAATATTGGCCTTTCTGCTTGTGTGCCAGTCTTGACTCCTGGGTGCGTCATCTCTCAGTCAGTGGGCCATAGAACGCCTATTTTTGGTTTTATTTGTTTTATAAATTCTCCCTGAAAAAATCATTTTATTTTATTTGGTTTCTAAATTCTTCCTGATAAAATCATATTTTTTTTATTATTTTTTTTTCTAAAGTCTCCCTGAAAAAAAAAAAAAAAAAAAAAAAAAAACAGTGGGAGATTAATATTGGCCTTTCTGCTTGTGTGCCAGTCTTGACTCCTGGGTGTGCCATCTCTCTCTCTCTCTCTCTCTCTCTCTCCAATTGTGGTCCATAGAAAGCCTATATTTTTTTTCCTTGATTTGGGTTCCAAAATCTACCAGAGAAAATAACTCCATCAATCATTGGTAGAAAAATATTGGCCTCTGGGCTTGTGTGCCACTCCTGATTCCTGTGTGCGTCATCTCTCACTCAGTGGCCCATAGAAAGCATATAGTTTGTTACATTTGTTTTCTAAATTCTCCCTGCAAAAATCAATGTTTTTTTTTTGGGGGGGTTTCTAAAGTGTTCCTGAAAAAAATAAAAATAAAAAAAAAATAATAGTGTGACATTAATATTAACATTTGTGCTTCAGTGACAGTCCTGCGTGTGGGGCATCTCTCTAATTTGCAGCCACCAAAAAAAGAGTGTGTAACATTGGGCCTGATTTTCGCTGTGGTCTCACCAACCTGTAAAGGGGTAGCTAAATCATACTGAAGTTATAGCTCACCGTGTAAGTTGTGTGACTGCAACAAATAACGTTAGTTTGGTTACGTTTTTAAAACAATGAGGAAGTCTAGTGGAAGAGGTCGTGGCCGGGGGCGTTCATTGTCAGCTGGTAATGAGGGTAGTGGTAGTGGTGGAGCATCAGGTGGTCGTGGGGAAAAAAATATTGCTCCTAAGTCTGGAGCTGTGGAGCCAGGTTCGTCGTCCGGCTACACAAGGCCTCGAACGCTCCCTTTTCTGGGATTAGGAAAACCGCTTTTAAAGCCGGAGCAGCAAGAGCAAGTTTTGGCTTATCTTGCTGACTCAGCCTCTAGCTCTTTTGCCTCCTCTCGTGAAACTGGTAAAAGTAAAAGCAGCGCGTCGTTAGTGGATGTTCACGGTCAGGGACAAGTCACTTCCTTGTCCTCTTCAGCAAAAACAACAACAGAGAAGAATGCAGCAGGCGACACAACGGGTTACTCCATGGAGCTCTTTACACATACCGTCCCTGGCTTAGAAAGTGAAGCAGTTAACAGTCCATGCCCATTACAAATTGAATCTGACATGGAGTGCACTGACGCACAGCCACAGCCAGACTACTATGCTGGTCCTTTGACTCAGACCACAACATTGCCCTCGCAGGGTGCTGATCAAGAATCAGACCCTGATGAGACTATGTTGCCCCATCACGAACGCTATACCACCGAACGACACGGTGACACAGACGAAGTTGCGCAGGAGGTACAAGAAGAGTTATTAGATGACCCAGTTCTTGACCCCGATTGGCAGCCATTGGGGGAACAGGGTGCAGGCGGCAGCAGTTCTGAAGCAGAGGAGGAGGAGGGGCCGCAGCAGGCATCAACATCGCCACAGGTTCCATCTGCCGGGCCCGTATCTTGCCCAAAACGCGTGGCAAAGCCAAAACCTGGTGGAGGACAGCGTGGCCATCCGGTTAAAGCTCAGTCTGCAATGCCTGAAAAGGTATCCGATGCTAGAAAGAGTGCAGTCTGGCATTTTTTTAAACAACATCCAATTGATCAGCGCAAAGTCATCTGTCAAAAATGTTCTACTTCCTTAAGCAGAGGTCAGAATCTGAAAAGTCTCAATACTAGTTGCATGCATAGACATTTAACCACCATGCATTTGAAAGCTTGGACTAACTACCAAACGTCCCTTAAGGTTGTTGCACCCTCGGCCAATGAAGCTAGTCATCAACGCAACATCCCTTCCGGCAGTGTAGGACCACCATTTAGCGCACCACCTGCTGTATCTGTGCAGGTATCTTTGCCAGGCCAAAGCAGTCAGGGTCAGGGAATCACCAGTTTCGTAGTAGGAAACACTGCATCTAGGGCACCGGCGGCAACAATACCATCTCCCACCGTCTCTCAGTCTGCCATGTCCACCGGCACCCCCGCTAGTTCCACGATCTCCATCTCTCCAGTCCAGCTCACCCTACATGAGACTATGGTTAGAAAAAGGAAGTACTTAGCCTCGCATCCGCGTACACAGGGTTTGAACGCCCACATAGCTAGACTAATCTCGTTAGAGATGATGCCCTACCGGTTAGTTGAAAGCGAAGCTTTCAAAGACCTGATGGACTACGCTGTACCACGCTACGAGCTACCCAGTCGACACTTTTTTTCCAGAAAAGCCATCCCAGCCCTCCACCAGCATGTTAAAGAGCGCATCGTCCATGCACTCAGGCAATCTGTGAGCACAAAGGTGCACCTGACAACAGATGCATGGACCAGTAGGCATGGCCAGGGACGTTACGTGTCCATCACGGCACACTGGGTAAATGTGGTGGATTCAGGGTCCACAGGGGACAGCAAGTTTGGGACAGTTCTGCCTAGCCCACGGTCTAGTAAACAGTTGTCTGTAGCCGTTCGCACCCCCTCCTCCTCCTCCTCCTCCTCGTCCTCCTGCAGAAGCAAGAGCTCGTCCACAGACCGCAGTCGCACAAACACTCCATCCGCACCTGCCACTGTTGCACACCAGGTCTCCCATTATGGGGCAGCTACTGGCATACGTCAGCAGGCTGTATTGGCTATGAAGTGTTTGGGCGACAATAGACACACCGCGGAAGTTCTGTCCGAGTTCTTGCAGCAAGAAACGCAGTCGTGGCTGGGCACTGTAGATCTTGAGGCAGGCAAGGTAGTGAGTGATAACGGAAGGAATTTCATGGCTGCCATCTCCCTTTCCCAACTGAAACACATTCCTTGCCTGGCTCACACCTTAAACCTGGTGGTGCAGTGCTTCCTGAAAAGTTATCCGGGGTTATCCGACCTGCTCCTCAAAGTGCGTGGACTTTGCGCACATATCCGCCGTTCGCCTGTACACTCCAGCCGTATGCAGACCTATCAGCGTTCTTTGAACCTTCCCCAGCATCGCCTAATCATAGACGTTGCAACAAGGTGGAACTCAACACTGCACATGCTTCAGAGACTGTGCGAACAGAGGCGGGCTGTTATGTTTTTGTGGGAGGATACACATACACGGGCAGGCAGTAGGATGGCAGACATGGAGTTGTCAGGTGTGCAGTGGTCGAAGATTCAAGACATGTGTCAAGTCCTTCAGTGTTTTGAGGAATGCACACGGCTGGTTAGTGCAGACAACGCCATAATAAGCATGAGCATCCCCCTAATGCGTCTGCTGATGCAAAGTTTGACGCACATAAAGGATCAGGCGTCTGCACCAGAGGAAGAGGAAAGCCTTGATGACAGTCAGCGATTGTCTGGTCAGGGCAGTGTACATGACGAGGTACCGGGCGAAGAGGAGGTGGAGGATGAGGAGGATGATGGGGATGAGTATATTTTTAATGAGGAAGCTTTCCCGGGGGCACGGGAAATTGGTGGCGTGGCAAGGCCGGGTTCTGGTTTTTTGAGGGACACAAGTGACGTAGATTTGCCTGCAACTGCCCCTCAACCAAGCACAACCGCAGATTTGACAACGGGAACTTTGGCCCACATGGCGGATTATGCCTTGCGTATCCTCAAAAGGGACACACGCATTACAAAAATGATGAACGATGACGATTACTGGTTGGCCTGCCTCCTTGATCCTCGCTATAAAGGCAAATTGCAAAATATTATGCCACATGAGAACTTGGAACTAATATTAGCAACAAAACAATCAACTCTTGTTGACCGTTTGCTTCTGGCATTCCCTGCACACAGCGCCCGTGATCGTTCTCACACGAGCTCCAGGGGCCAGCAGACCAGAGGTGTTAGAGGGGCAGAAATCAGAAGTGGCGTTGGCCAGAGGGGTTTTCTGACCAGGTTGTGGAGTGATTTTTCTATGACCGCAGACAGGACAGGTACTGCAGCATCAATTCAAAGTGACAGGAGACAACATTTGTCCAGTATGGTTACAAACTATTTTTCATCCCTTATCGACGTTCTCCCTCAACCGTCATTCCCATTTGATTACTGGGCATCCAAATTAGACACCTGGCCAGAATTGGCAGAATATGCATTGCAGGAGCTTGCTTGCCCGGCAGCTAGTGTCCTATCAGAAAGAGTATTCAGTGCTGCAGGTTCAATACTAACAGAAAAAAGGACTCGTCTGGCTACCCAAAATGTAGATGATCTAACCTTCATTAAAATGAACCACAACTGGATTTCAAAATCTTTTGCCCCACCCTGCCCGGCTGACACCTAGCTTTCCTATGAAAAGGTCTTGCCTGTGGACTATTCTGAATGACTTTTCCAATCTCGTAATTTTCTTCACCTGATTGTCCAGCATACGACATGTTTCCACCTCACGAAATGGCCAAACTCCCCACACGGGGCCGTGCTATCGCCACTTTGCGCTTGGACCCTTGAGAGTGCTGTTTGTCTGAAGAGGTGGGTGTGGCCGCTTTTGGTCGACGGCACTGCCACTGGGTCCCTCATAGTACAATAAAGTGTCTCTGGCGGTGGTGGTGCGCACCCAACGTCAGACACACCGTTGTAATATGAGGGGCCCTGTGCCTGTACCGCCGGCCACAAGCCAGTTCCCCCCCCCAGCTCAAACAGTGCTCTACCACTAGCAAAATTATCTCTCACAGCTTCACCAATGTGTAGTCTAGGCGCTGACATCCTTCAATGCCTGGCACTGACAATACCATTGTTTTGACATTTTTGTTATGTTAGGCCTTCGAAGCCTGTCTGCGGTCCCTTCTTTCTACAACTACTACACTGACCAGGCCACTGCTGGCCGTGTTACCCTGGAACCAATTTAAAAGTGCCTACAGTCAGCCCAATTTTGTTATGTTAGGCCTTCGAAGACTGTCTGCCGTCACTCCTTCCACTAGACTTCCACTGACCATACACTGCTGCCCATGTACCCCTGGAACCAATTTAAAGTGCCTACAGCCAGCCCAATTTTGTTATGTTAGGCCTTGGAAGCCTGTCTGCGGTCACTCCTTCCACTAGACTTCCACTGACCAGACCACTGCTGCCCATGTACCCCTGGAACCAATTTAAAAGTGCCTACAGCCAGCCCAAGTTTGTTATGTTAGGCCTTCGAAGCCTGTCTGCGGTCACTCCTTCCACTAGACTTCCACTGACCAGACCACTGCTGCCCGTGTACCCCTGGAACCAATTTAAAAGTGCCTACAGCCAGCCCAAGTTTGTTATGTTAGGCCTTGGAAGCCTGTCTGCGGTCACTCCTTCCACTAGACTTCCACTGACCAGACCACTGCTGCCCATGTACCCCTGGAACCAATTTAAAAGTGCCTACAGCCAGCCCAAGTTTGTTATGTTAGGCCTTGGAAGCCTGTCTGCGGTCACTCCTTCCACTAGACTTCCACTGACCAGACCACTGCTGCCCGTGTACCCCTGGAACCAATTTAAAAGTGCCTACAGCCAGCCCAAGTTTGTTATGTTAGGCCTTGGAAGCCTGTCTGCGGTCACTCCTTCCACTAGACTTCCACTGACCAGACCACTGCTGCCCGTGTACCCCTGGAACCAATTTAAAAGTGCCTACAGCCAGCCCAAGTTTGTTATGTTAGGCCTTGGAAGCCTGTCTGCGGTCACTCCTTCCACTAGACTTCCACTGACCATACACTGCTGCCCATGTACCCCTGGAACCAATTTAAAAGTGCCTACAGCCAGCCCAAGTTTGTTATGTTAGGCCTTCGAAGCCTGTCTGCGGTCACTCCTTCCACTAGACTTCCACTGACCAGACCACTGCTGCCCGTGTACCCCTGGAACCAATTTAAAAGTGCCTACAGCCAGCCCAAGTTTGTTATGTTAGGCCTTGGAAGCCTGTCTGCGGTCACTCCTTCCACTAGACTTCCACTGACCATACCACTGCTGCCCGTGTACCCCTGGAACCAATTTAAAAGTGCCTACAGCCAGCCCAAGTTTGTTATGTTAGGCCTTGGAAGCCTGTCTGCGGTCACTCCTTCCACTAGACTTCCACTGACCATACACTGCTGCCCATGTACCCCTGGAACCAATTTAAAAGTGCCTACAGCCAGCCCAAGTTTGTTATGTTAGGCCTTCGAAGCCTGTCTGCGGTCACTCCTTCCACTAGACTTCCACTGACCAGACCACTGCTGCCCGTGTACCCCTGGAACCAATTTAAAATTGCCTACAGCCATGTTTTATTATTTTAGGCCTTCGATGCCTGTCTGCGGTCACTCCTTCCACTAGGCCTCCACTGACCACACCACTGCTGCCCGTGTACCCCTGGAACCAATTTAAAATTGCCTACAGCCAGCCCAATTTTTTTATTTTAGGCCTTCGATGCCTGTCTGCGGTCCATTCTTTCAACTACTACTACACTGACCAGGGCACTGCTGCCCAAGTACCCCTGGAACCAATTTAAAATTGACTACAGCCATGTGTTAATATTTTAGGCCTTCGATGCCTGTCTGTGGTCACTCCTTCCACTAGGCCTCCACTGACCACACCACTGCTGCCCGTGTACCCCTGGAACCAATTTAAAATTGCCTACAGCCATGTGTGATTATTTTAGGCCTTCGATGCCTGTCTGCGGTCACTCCTTCCACTAGGCCTCCACTGACCACACCACTGCTGCCCGTGTAACCCTGGAACCAATTTAAAATTGCCTACAGCCATGTGTTATTATTTTAGGCCTTCGATGCCTGTCTGCGGTCACTCCTTCCACTAGGCCTCCACTGACCACACCACTGCTGCCCGTGTACCCCTGGAACCAATTTAAAATTGCCTACAGCCAGCCCAATTTTTTTATTTTAGGCCTTCGATGCCTGTCTGCGGTCCATTCTTTCAACTACTACTACACTGACCAGGGCACTGCTGCCCAAGTACCCCTGGAACCAATTTAAAATTGACTACAGCCATGTGTTAATATTTTAGGCCTTCGATGCCTGTCTGTGGTCACTCCTTCCACTAGGCCTCCACTGACCACACCACTGCTGCCCGTGTACCCCTGGAACCAATTTAAAATTGCCTACAGCCATGTGTGATTATTTTAGGCCTTCGATGCCTGTCTGCGGTCACTCCTTCCACTAGGCCTCCACTGACCACACCACTGCTGCCCGTGTAACCCTGGAACCAATTTAAAATTGCCTACAGCCATGTGTTATTATTTTAGGCCTTCGATGCCTGTCTGCGGTCACTCCTTCCACTAGGCCTCCACTAACCACACCACTGCTGCCCGTGTACCCCTGGAACCAATTTAAAATTGCCTACAGCCAGCCCAATTTTTTTATTTTAGGCCTTCGATGCCTGTCTGCGGTCCATTCTTTCAACTACTACTACACTGACCAGGGCACTGCTGCCCAAGTACCCCTGGAACCAATTTAAAATTGACTACAGCCATGTGTTAATATTTTAGGCCTTCGATGCCTGTCTGTGGTCACTCCTTCCACTAGGCCTCCACTGACCACACCACTGCTGCCCGTGTACCCCTGGAACCAATTTAAAATTGCCTACAGCCATGTGTGATTATTTTAGGCCTTCGATGCCTGTCTGCGGTCACTCCTTCCACTAGGCCTCCACTGACCACACCACTGCTGCCCGTGTAACCCTGGAACCAATTTAAAATTGCCTACAGCCATGTGTTATTATTTTAGGCCTTCGATGCCTGTCTGCGGTCACTCCTTCCACTAGGCCTCCACTGACCACACCACTGCTGCCCGTGTACCCCTGGAACCAATTTAAAATTGCCTACAGCCAGCCCAATTTTTTTATTTTAGGCCTTCGATGCCTGTCTGCGGTCCATTCTTTCAACTACTATTACACTGACCAGGGCACTGCTGCCCGTGTACCCCTGGAACCAATTTAAAATTGCCTACAGCCATGTGTTATTATTTTAGGCCTTCGATGCCTGTCTGCGGTCACTCCTTCCACTAGGCCTCCACTGACCACACCACTGCTGCCCGTGTACCCCTGGAACCAATTTAAAATTGCCTACAGCCATGTGTTATTATTTTAGGCCTTCGATGCCTGTCTGCGGTCACTCCTTCCACTAGGCCTCCACTGACCACACCACTGCTGCCCGTGTACCCCTGGAACCAATTTAAAATTGCCTACAGCCATGTGTGATTATTTTAGGCCTTCGATGCCTGTCTGCGGTCACTCCTTCCACTAGGCCTCCACTGACCACACCACTGCTGCCCGTGTACCCCTGGAACCAATTTAAAATTGCCTACAGCCAGCCCAATTTTTTTATTTTAGGCCTTCGATGCCTGTCTGCGGTCCATTCTTTCAACTACTATTACACTGACCAGGGCACTGCTGCCCGTGTACCCCTGGAACCAATTTAAAATTGCCTACAGCCATGTGTTATTATTTTAGGCCTTCGATGCCTGTCTGCGGTCACTCCTTCCACTAGGCCTCCACTGACCACACCACTGCTGCCCGTGTACCCCTGGAACCAATTTAAAATTGCCTACAGCCATGTGTTATTATTTTAGGCCTTCGATGCCTGTCTGCGGTCACTCCTTCCACTAGGCCTCCACTGACCACACCACTGCTGCCCGTGTACCCCTGGAACCAATTTAAAATTGCCTACAGCCATGTGTGATTATTTTAGGCCTTCGATGCCTGTCTGCGGTCACTCCTTCCACTAGGCCTCCACTGACCACACCACTGCTGCCCGTGTACCCCTGGAACCAATTTAAAATTGCCTACAGCCAGCCCAATTTTTTTATTTTAGGCCTTCGATGCCTGTCTGCGGTCCATTCTTTCAACTACTATTACACTGACCAGGGCACTGCTGCCCGTGTACCCCTGGAACCAATTTAAAATTGCCTACAGCCATGTGTTATTATTTTAGGCCTTCGATGCCTGTCTGCGGTCACTCCTTCCACTAGGCCTCCACTGACCACACCACTGCTGCCCGTGTACCCCTGGAACCAATTTAAAATTGCCTACAGCCATGTGTTATTATTTTAGGCCTTCGATGCCTTTCTGCGGTCACTCCTTCCACTAGGCCTCCACTGACCACACCACTGCTGCCCGTGTACCCCTGGAACCAATTTAAAATTGCCTACAGCCATGTGTGATTATTTTAGGCCTTCGATGCCTGTCTGCGGTCACTCCTTCCACTAGGCCTCCACTGACCACACCACTGCTGCCCGTGTACCCCTGGAACCAATTTAAAATTGCCTACAGCCAGCCCAATTTTTTTATTTTAGGCCTTCGATGCCTGTCTGCGGTCCATTCTTTCAACTACTACTACACTGACCAGGGCACTGCTGCCCAAGTACCCCTGGAACCAATTTAAAATTGACTACAGCCATGTGTTAATATTTTAGGCCTTCGATGCCTGTCTGCGGTCACTCCTTCCACTAGGCCTCCACTGACCACACCACTGCTGCCCGTGTACCCCTGGAACCAATTTAAAATTGCCTACAGCCAGCCCAATTTTTTTATTTTAGGCCTTCGATGCCTGTCTGCGGTCCATTCTTTCAACTACTACTACACTGACCAGGGCACTGCTGCCCGTGTACCCCTGGAACCAATTTAAAATTGCCTACAGCCATGTGTTATTATTTTAGGCCTTCGATGCCTGTCTGTGGTCCCTCCTTCCACTAGGCCTCCACTGACCTGTCTACTGCGGCCCGTGTACCCCTTGAACCAACCTAATAAAATATTTAAAAAATTAATTTGATTATAAAAAATAAGATCGTGTTGAGATCTCAAATGCAGACATTTTAACAATCAAAACAAACACACAACAAATATCTGGAACTGTACTACAAAGGTCCAACAGCTACAATTTCTTTCTCCTGCAAGAAGTTAACTGAAAGTTTTTTGGAGTTGTTAACACAGATATGGCATCCACCGAGTGTTGTCCTGTCGCGTCTCCTTTAAATTATTTCCAATAAGATGTTAAACTATTAATTTAATAAAATCAATAATTAAAAAAATAATTGAGTAAGTCAAAAGCACATTGCAAATAAACATTAATTACAAATCAAGAAGCATGGCGCGTCCGAGGGTGAGTAGATACCGAATAAGAATATAATCACCCTCGGACGCGCAATGCTTATTTACAACAGCCTTCCTTCCTAAGAATCAGCCCTTCCGTGGTGTAGAGAGAGGTTGTGTTACACTCCAAGGTGTTCCCCAGGTTGCCTTTCCTGAGCTTCGATCTTCCGGCTCTCGTTTAGTAGCTGTTGGAAACTACGCTGCATTAGGCCTACTAATTGTGTATGGGGTGTAGAGACAGGTTGTGTTACACTCCAAGGTTTTCACCAGGTTGCCTTTCCTGAGCTTCGATCTTCATGCTCTCGTTTAGTAGGTGTCGGAAAGTAGGCTGCATTAGGCCTACAAATTGGGTATGGGGTGGAGAGAGATGGTGTGTTACACTCCAAGGTGTTCCCCAGGTTTCCTTGCCATTGCTTCGGTCTTCCGACTCTCGTTTAGTAGTTGTAGAAAAGTACACAGCATTAGGCCTACAAAATGGGTATGGGGTGGAGAGAGATGGTGTGTTACACTCCAAGGTGTTCCCCAGGTTGCCTTTCCTGAGCTTCGATCTTCATGCTCTCGTTTAGTAGGTGTCGGAAAGTAGGCTGCATTAGGCCTAAAAAATGGGGAATGGGGTGGAGAGAGATGGTGTGTTACACTCCAAGGTGTTCCCCAGGTTTCCTTGCCATTGCTTCGGTCTTCCGACTCTCGTTTAGTAGTTGTAGAAAAGTACACTGCATTAGGCCTAAAAAATGGGTATGGGGTGGAGAGAGATGGTGTGTTACACTCCAAGGTGTTCCCCAGGTTGCCTTTCCTGAGCTTCGATCTTCATGCTCTCGTTTAGTAGGTGTCGGAAAGTAGGCTGCATTAGGCCTACAAATTTGGTATGGGGTGGAGAGAGATGGTGTGTTACACTCCAAGGTGTTCCCCAGGTTTCCTTGCCATTGCTTCGGTCTTCCGACTCTCGTTTAGTAGTTGTAGAAAAGTACACAGCATTAGGCCTACAAAATGGGTATGGGGTGGAGAGAGATGGTGTGTTACACTCCAAGGTGTTCCCCAGGTTGCCTTTCCTGAGCTTCTATCTTCAGGCTCTCATTAAATTGTGGTTAAATGGAACAACTGCATTTGGCGTACTAGTTGGTTTGGGGCCTACTATCGGTGTCTGCCACTCCTTGCTGTTCTCCTGGTTTCCTGTCCTGAAATTCCATTTTCAGCCTCTCGTTAAGTAGTTGTTAATGTTAGACTGCATTTGGCCTACTAGTTGGGTTGGGGCCTACTATCGGTGTCTGCCACTCCTTGCTGTTCTCCTCCACTGAACAAAGCTGTGCCGCCTGTTTACTACGGTTGCCAATTTTGAACTGCATTTCGACTACTTACTGATTTGGCCCTACTCTCTGTGTCAGCCTCTCATTCCAGTTGTCCTCCACTGCAATGCCCCCTGGTTATTCCTGTGTTACCAATTTTGAACTGCATTTAGCCCACTTTCTTCTTTGGGCCTATATCTGTGTTTCCACTTCATCGTGCCCATTGCCCAGCCAGTGATAGATGAGTCTGCTGGTACATTGACCCATAACGCAACATTCCCCGTGCACGCTACACAACAACATTGTGACCCTGCTGAAAGTCAGGTTGCTCTTCCCGCATACCATACCACCTTACACGGGGACAAAGAGGAAGGTGCAGATGAAAGTGCAGGTTCCTTCATCAGGTGGGGGGAGGAATACTAGTTGGCGACGTCACTGGCACAGGGCCTCTCATAGTACGCAAAAGTGTTGCTGCCGGTGGGAGGCGCCCCCGCCGTGCAAACACACCGCTGTACTTTGAGGGGCCCTGTGCCAGTGCCAATGCCAACGAGTGGGCCCCCCCTGCTTGCTCAGGATCACAGCACTTGCAAAGTTGAAATACTTACCTCTCCCTGCTCCACTGCCGTGACGTGGTCCAGATTTACTGGGCCCACTAATTACTTGAACCAGCCCTACCCCCCACAACTTTAGCCAAATGACCCCCAATTTCAAATGCCTTCCAATTATTTTAAGGTAAATTACGCTTGACAAGCTTCATTAAGAAGAATGGATGGTTTTGACATTAAAATGGGCACTCTAGGTGTTTTCCTGGCCCCCACTCACTGCCGACTATGCTGCCCCATTGACTTGCATTGGGTTTCGTGTTTCGGTCGATCCCGACTTTACGTCATAATCGGCCGATTTCACTCGACCCGACTTTGGACATAGTCGGGTTTCGCAAAACCCGGCTCGACTCTAAAAAGGTCAAGGTCGCTCAACTCTAGTGAAAACCATTTCCGTTGACTACCTCTTGAAGCTCATCAAGAAAATGCCCAGAGTGTGCAAAGCAGTCATCAAAGCAGAAGGTCTGTCCAAACTTTTGGTCTGCACTGTGTAAATATATATACAGGTCCTTCTCAAAACATTAGCATATAGTATTAAATTTCATTATTTACCATAATGTAATGATTACAATTAAACTTTCATATATTATAGATTCATTATCCACCAACTGAAATTTGTCAGGTCTTTTATTGTTTTAATACTGATGATTTTGGCATACAACTCCTGATAACCCAAAAAACCTGTCTCAATAAATTAGCATATTTCACCCATCCAATCAAATAAAAGTGTTTTTTAATAACAAACAAAAAAACCATCAAATAATAATGTTCAGTTATGCACTCAATACTTGGTCGGGAATCCTTTGGCAGAAATGACTGCTTCAATGCGGCGTGGCATGGAGGCAATCAGCCTGTGACATTGCTGAGATGTTATGGAGGCCCAGGATGCTTCAATAGCGGCCTTAAGCTCATCCAGAGTGTTGGGTCTTGCGTCTCTCAACTTTCTCTTCACAATATCCCACAGATTCTCTATGGGGTTCAGGTCAGGAGAGTTGGCAGGCCAATTGAGCACAGTAATACCATGGTCAGTAAACCATTTACCAGTGGTTTTGGCACTGTGAGCAGGTGCCAGGTCGTGCTGAAAAATGAAATCTTCATCTCCATAAAGAATTTCAGCCGATGGAAGCATGAAGTGCTCCAAAATCTCCTGATAGCTAGCTGCATTGACCCTGCCCTTGATGAAACACAGTGGACCAACACCAGCAGCTTACATGGCACCCCACACCATCACTGACTGTGGGTACTTGACACTGGACTTCAGGCATTTTGGCATTTCCTTCTCCCCAGTCTTCCTCCAGACTCTGGCACCTTGATTTCCGAATGACATGCAAAATTTGCTTTCATCAGAAAAAAGTACTTGGGACCACTTAGCAACAGTCCAGTGCTGCTTCTCTGTAGCCCAGGTCAGGCGCCTCTGCCGCTGTTTATGGTTCAAAAGTGGCTTTACCTGGGGAATGTGGCACCTGTAGCCCATTTCCTGCACACGCCTGTGCACGGTGGCTCTGGATGTTTCCACACCAGACTCAGTCCACTGCTTCCTCAGGTTCCCCAAGGTCTGGAATCGGTCCTTCTCCACAATCTTCCTCAGGGTCCGGTCTCCTCTTCTCGTTGTACAGCGTTTTCTGCCACATTGTTTCCTTCCAACAGACTTACCATTGAGGTGCCTTGATACAGCACTCTGGGAACAGCCTATTTGTTGAGAAATTTCTTTCTGGGTCTTACCCTCTTGCTTGAGGGTGTCAATGATGGCCTTCTTGACATCTGTCAGGTCGCTAGTCTTACCCATTATGGGGGTTTTGAGTAATGAACCAGGCAGGGAGTTTATAAAAGCCTCAGGTATCTTTTGCATGTGTTTAGAGTTAATTAGTTGATTCAGAAGATTAGGGTAATAGGTCGTTTAGAGAACCTTTTCTTGATATGCTAATTTATTGAGACAGGTTTTTTGGGTTATCAGGAGTTGTATGCCAAAATCATCAGTATTAAAACAATAAAAGACCTGACAAATTTCAGTTGGTGGATAATGAATCTATAATATATGAAAGTTTAATTGTAATCATTACATTATGGTAAATAATGAAATTTAACACTATATGCTAATTTTTTGAGAAGGACCTGTATATAAGACCTAACAGCTCACAGTGCATGTCAGACCAAATGAGAATCATGAGGTCAAAGGAACTAGCCAAGGAGCTCAGAGACAGAATTGTGCCAAGGCACAGATCTGGCCAAGGCTACAAATGAATCTCTTCAGTACTCAAGGTTCCTAAGAGCACAGTGGCCACCATAATCCATAAATGGAAGAAGTTTGGGACCACCAGAAGTCTTCCTAGACCTGGCTGTTAAGCCAAACTGAGCAATCATGGGAAAAGAGCCTTGGTGAGAGAGGAAAAGAAGAACCCCAAGATCACTGTGGCTGAGCTCCAGATATGCAGTAGGGAGATGGGAAAAAGTTCCACAAAGTCAACTATCACTGCGGCCCTGCACAAGTCAGGCCTTTATGGCAGAGTGGTTGGACGGAAGTCTCTCCTCAGTGCAAGACATATGAAAGCCTGCATAGAGTTTGCTAAAAAGCACAAGAAGGACTTACAGACTATGAGAAGTAATATTCTCTGGTCTGATGAGACAAAGATAGATCTTTTTGGTGATAACGCATTCGCAAGATGATTTGACTGCACTCAAATAAGCAACACTCGCATTCAAATCAGCTTTCACCTCTGCTAAACAGGCCTATTTTACATCCCTCATATCTTCTTTATCCCACAACCCCAAACAGTTGTTCAACACTCCCTCCTCTGCCCACCACTTCCCCCTCAGAGTTCCCTAATCATTGCCGAGGACTTTACCATGCGCTTCAAAAATAAGATAGACCAAACAAGCCAAGTCTTTGTTGTCAAACCACCACAACCCTTTTGTATACCAGACTAATGCCCTAACCCCATAACTTCCCTCTCCAAAATCACTGAAGGGGAGCTTGCTTATCTTCTCTCCAAATCACACCTCACCACTTGTGCGCTTGGCCCCATCCCATCCTACCTCCTCCCCAACCTCACCACCACACTAATCCCATCCCTAACCCATCTCTTCAACCTATCACTCACTTCTGGTACCTTCCCCTCTGCTTTCAAATATGCCACAATCGCACCTATCCTCAAAAAGCCATCCCCTGACCCGAGCGCTATGTCCAGCTATCGTCCTATATCTTTGCTCCCATTTGCTTCCAAACTCCTTGAACAGCATGCCCATGCTGAACTTTCCTCTCACTTTGCATCTAACTCTCTCTTCGACAGCCTACAATCTGGCTTCCGTCCTCACCTTTCCACTGAGCCTGCCCTGACCAAAATTACTAATGACCTACTTACAGCCAAAGTTAACAGATAATTCTCTATACTCCTCCTTCTAGACCTGTCCTCTGCCTTCGACACAGTTGACCACTGCCTCCTACTAGAGATCCTCTCTTCCTTTGGTATCAAAGACCTTGCCCTATCCTATCTTGAATCTCCTCATACCTTACCAACCGCACATTTAGCATTTCCTACTCCCATAGTACCTCTTCATCTCACCCCCTCTCTGTTTGTGTCCCTCAAGGCTCTGTCCTAGAACCCTTACTCTTCTCAATCTATACACTTGGCCTGGGACAACTCATAAAGTCCTATGGCTTCCAGTACCATCTATATGCCGATTACACTCAGATCTCAGATCTACCTCCCTGGCCCAGATGTTGCTCTCCAGAATCCCAGAGTGTCTATCAGCCATATCCTCCTTCTTCTCCTTTCGCTTCCTCAAGTCCAATGTGGACAAATCTGAACTAATTATCTTTCCTCCATCTTGCATATCTTCCCTACCTGATCTATCTATCAAAATAAATGAAATCACACTTTCCCATGTTCCCAAAATCCGCTGCCTCGGAGTAACCCTTGACTCTGCCCTGTCCTTCAAACCGCACATCCAAGCTATCGCCACCTCCTGTCACCTCCAGCTCAAAAATATTTCCAGAATCCATCCTTTCCTCAGCCCTCACTCTACCAAAATTCTTTTGCATGCCCTAATCCTCTCCCACCTCGAGTACTGCAACCTCCTCCTCTGTGGCCTACCTTCTAACACTCTCGCACCCCTTCAGTCCATCCTTAACTCTGCTGCCCAACTAATTAATCTTTCTCCTCGCTACACTCCTGCTTCCCCTCTTTGCAAATCCCTTCACTGGCTCCAAATTTCCCAGTGTATCCAGTTTAAACTACTAACACTGACCTACAAAGCCATCCATAACCTTTCTCCCCGTATATTTCCAAACTAATCTTTCAATACCTTCCCTCATGTATACTCCGATCCTCCCAATACCTCCTTCTCTCCTCTGTCATTGAACTTTAAGGGATTGAAAAGAAAACCGCTTTAAGACATCTGAAAGACTGAGTGAAGTGCACATACCTATACTTTTCCTCTTTCAAAGCTTTAGTTGTTATGTTAGTTATGTAGGTCATAGTATGCTGAAATTAGAGTTTGAAATGTACACTATTACTTTAAATTAAAGAAAAGATCTTAAGATGACAGAATCTTATTGTATGGACTGGTGACTTAGACTGTGTTATAAAAGGACCACTCTCTGTTAATTGCAAATGGCAATATTGCAAATTGTGTTATCATACACCATGCATGGTCAAGGGCACTACCAGAAATGGTAATGGCGTAGTGATAAGAGATCACCTGAGACTCCGAAGCACTTGTATGCAAAAAGCTACAGTAATTCCACAAAAGATGATAGCTAGGCTGAGTTTGTTGTGGGAGCCTCTTTAAGACCTATATTAGCATGGATGGTAAGGCAAGAGATGCCAGGCATCTTGGGTGCCACCTGACCACCAGGCCTCGACAAAGGGCTGTAAACAAATTCTGCAATTGTTTTGCTGTTCAATAGATTTAAGCCAATGTACCTCATGTAAAGACTGAAAGCAACAAGATAAATATTATTGTTTTTTTGCAGAAAGAAGTATCTATGATATTCTAGCAAGGTGCCAACTACGTGTTTGTGTTTGTTTTGGTTTTTCTTCTTCAAAGTTTTTTACTCTTTAAGAAAAAACATACTACCTTACTTTGACACAGGTTCAGACACTCCATTGGTACAACCTGTGCAGCTGCACAGGGCTCCAAAAGGTAAGAGGCCCACTAACATCTCCCAAGCAGGTGAAAGCAGGTGGATTTATGCATGATGATGAGCTATTGGACTGCAAAGGGCCCATGTACTGGTCGTGTGCAGGGCCCTTCTCCTGTGTGTGTCTGACACTGCTTTGACTATCCAATAATCCATAAATGATCCATAAATGATCTACACTTCTATGGACTAAAGGATTTATAAGCATAATCAATAAATATTTATTGCCATTGATGAGCCAGGTACCAAAGGATTCTCCAATTTTAGATTTTCCATAAAAAATGGTTAGTCTCCAGGTATAAATATTTTTTCTGTTTTCGACAAATACACCCAACTATCATTTTTTTTTTTTCATATTGAAGTTATTTGCTCCCTCCACATAAAATGTGTTATTTTTATATAAACTGGAGAAGCCTTAATCCCATGACTAGTGTTGAGCGATACCGTCCGATACTTGAAAGTATCGGTATCGGATAGTATCGGCCGATACCCAAAAAATATCGGATATCGCCGATACCGATATCCGATACCAATACAAGTCTATGGGACATCAAGTATCGGAATGTATCCTGATGGTTCCCAGGGTCTGAAGGAGAGGAAACTCTCCTTCAGGCCCTGGGATCCATAGTGAGGTGTAAAATAAAGAATTAAAATAAAAAATATTGATATGCTCACCTCTCCGGCGGCCCCTGGACATCACGCTGGTAACCGGCCGGCTTCTTTGTTTAAAATGAGCGCGTTTAGGACCTGCGAATGACGTCGCGGCTTCTGATTGGTCGCGTGCCGCTCATGTGACCGCCACGCGACCAATCAGAAGCCGTGACGTCATTCGCAGGTCCTTAATTCCTAGAATTAGGAGTTTAGTGAATGAGAATGACGTCGCGGCTTCTGATTGGTCGCGTGGCAGTCACATGAGCGGCACGCGACCAATCAGAAGCCGCGACGTCATTCGCAGGTCCTAAACGCGCTCATTTTAAACAAAGAAGCCGGCCGGTTACCAGCGTGATGTCCAGGGGCCGCCGGAGAGGTGAGCATATCAATATTTTTTATTTTAATTCTTTATTTTACACATCCCTATTGATCCGATAACGATACCCGATACCACAAAAGTATCGGATCTCGGTATCGGAATTCCGATACTTGCGGTATCGGAATGCTCAACACTACCCATGACACAATAACTTGCTGCTGGTAGTCTCTTGACCCTCTTGAAGTAGAAGCAATACCATTACTTGCTTGATTTCTGTGTCTCCTGTTCCAGGTTTCTCATATACAGAGAAAACACGACATGCACACTGGGTAGATTATGGCTTTATCTACTATCCAGGTGGACGAAAGAAAATAACTAATGTCTTCATTTTATTTTTGGCTGCTGTCAGTAATTTTTACAGGATGCTGTGACCCTGCTGGAATTCTCTACTAGATCTTCATATCCAAACTGTTTTGACGCTGATGCAAGGTTAACATTTTTGCAAAACATAAACAATGTATCAAAACTACTTATCATCATCACCACTAATCCCCAGTTCAGAGTCCCCTTTTCCTTCTAGCGGTTGGTAAAACTGAACTGTGTTCTCTGTGGAACTCATTATCAATTGAGCACAGCACTGGAAGCAAAACAGCATTAGATACTAAGGAAACATTCAACCTGATTTTCCAAATCTGAACTGAGAGCCTACAACATAGCGTGAGCCAGCACAGCATATTCCGAACAACTATATTAATACCTACAGTAATGGAGAAGAAATTGTAATTGTAAAAATGACTCATTAAATCACTCATTTGATTTAGGTCCCAAGGTTTACTGACCTAATTCATTATGAAAAGATTACTGGCTCATGAGAATAGATCTTCAAATTTCACAATTTAATTTGTTATTAAAAAGTGACATTTCATGGTCGTAGTTGTCGACGATCTTTGGACAAAACAAGAGAGGACCCCAAAAGAAAGTAAAGCATCTAATACCGAACTGTTGATAACATATCTATTAATCAGTCACCAAGCAATAGTCTGTGTAGTCATTTAAATAAAAAATAAAAAAGTTATGTGTTTCTCATGCCTTCCACATCGCTATCACCTCAGAGTCCAGCGGTTGGCTTCAATGGCCACATGTTGTAGAAGTAAAGTCACCACTGGAGCACTGGAGCCATGCCAATAAAAATCAGGGAAGCAACATTTGTTTAGTTTTATTTTACATTTTTAAACAGGAAATGCCTATAGACTATTACAATATATAATTGGGAAACTCTTTAAAATGATGGAGCCAGAAAAACAAATATTCTCTCACATAGGTTTTCAGCTATTAAAAATTGTCCACCAGAAGTTTTATAAATAGAAGTGCTCCACTTACAAATTCCGTATTCGGGAAAATGGAAAAATCTACTATATAAAGCTGAATGTGTGTGTATGTGTGTATGTCCGGGATTGGCATCTGCACCGTCGCAGCTACAGCCACAAAATTTTGCACAGTCACACGTCTGGACCCCGAGAGCGTCATAGACTATGTTGTGAGGTGAAATTTTAACCCCGCGCGTTCCAATTTACCAAACAATTTTGCCCCTATCTACATAATGGGGAAAAAAGTGAAAGGAAAAGTGTTGGAAGTGTCACAGCTACAGCAACATAATTTTGCACAGTCACACATCTGGACCCTGAGAGTGTCATAGGCTACGTTGTGAGGTGAAATTTTAACCCCGCGCTTTCCAATTCACCAAACTATTTTGCCCCTATCTACATAAAGGGGAAAAAAGTGAAAGGAAAAGTGTTGGAGGCGTCACAGCTACAGAAACAAAATTTTGCACAGTCACACGTCTGGACTCCGAGAGCGTCATAGGCTATGTTGTGAGGTGAAATTTTAACCCCGCGCTTTCCAATTCACCAAACTATTTTGCCCCTATCTACACAATGGGGAAAAAAGTGAAAGGAAAAGTGTTGGAGGCGTCACAGCTACAGAAACAAAATTTTGCACAGTCACACGTCTGGACCCTGAGAGCGTCATAGGCTATGTTGTGAGGCGAAATTTTAACCCCGCGCGTTCCAATTCACCAAACTATTTTTCCCCTATCTACATAATGGGGAAAAAGTGAAAGGAAAGGTGTTGGAGGCAAATTGACAGCTGCCAGATGTGAACAAGGGGGACTTAAAGAGTGAGAGCGATGGCGCCAAAGAGTATATACCGTACAGTTGCTAAGGTGGGGCCCCGACATTGGATACTCACCACACACGGGGATATGAACACACACACAAAATGCGCCACACACTACCACGTGCTTGAACACATATACCACCCTCAGCACACATTTCACCACACATACACCAACCTCGCCACATAAAAGTCGAAACAAAACTCGCCGCTCAAAACTCACCAC
Source organism: Ranitomeya imitator (assembly GCF_032444005.1). Classification (NCBI taxonomy): domain Eukaryota; kingdom Metazoa; phylum Chordata; class Amphibia; order Anura; family Dendrobatidae; genus Ranitomeya; species Ranitomeya imitator. Next base: position 478,449,458 of record NC_091282.1, on the reverse strand, counting down.
ATGCAAAACTAGGCTCACGCAAAACTCGCCACATGTGCAAAACTCACCTCATGGAAATCTCGCCACACACGGAAAAATTGCCACATGCACAAAAGTTGCAACACATGCAAAAGTTGCCTCACACAAAACTTGCACATACTCAAAAGGCACCACACATAAAACTCGCCATGCACAAAACTCGCCATGCGCAAAACTTGCTGCACACAACTTGCTACACTAACCTGTCACATGCAACTCGACGCACAAAAAGTTGCTACATGCATGTCGCCACACAAAACTCATCTCACAAAAGTCGCTACATGTATGTAGCCACATGCAACTCAACACACACAACTTGACATACGAAACGCGCTCTAAAACACACACAAGTGTGGTATTATCCTTCAAAAATAAAAATCTGATTAATAAGCAGACAAACTACAAGAGCAACAAATGTACCATATAGGAAATACGGCAGCTGTCAGTCACATGATCTGCCTATTATGTGTATGTGTGAGCTAATATGTACTGCCGGGGGGGGAGGGCTTCCTGTTGGCTGGGGATTTATCAGGCTGCCAATTTAGCTTACAAATACTGAGGTAAAAATACTGACCAAATAACGTGTGAACGAGGTCTAATACAGGAGGAGATGACATACAGATATATACTATGTACGGTGAGATGACACACAGGTATATACTATATACAGGAGAGATGACACACAGGTATATACTATATAGAGGAGGAGATGACATACAGGTACATACTATATACAGGAGGAGATGACATACAGGTATATACTATATTCAGGAGGAGATGACACACAGGTATATACTATATACAGGAGCAGATAACCTACAGGTATATACTATATACAGGAGGAGATGACATACAGGTATATGCTATATATAGGAGGAGATGACATACAGGTATATACTATATACAGGAGGAGATGACATACAGGTATATGCTATATATAGGAGGAGATGACAAACAGGTATATAATATATACAGGAGGAGATGACACACAGATATATACTATATACAGGGGAGATGACACACAGGTATATACTATATACAGGGGAGATGACATACAGGTATATACTATATACAGGAGATGACATACAGGTGTATACTATATATAAGGGAAATGACAAACATGTATATACTGAGGTGAAAATGAGAGGTGTGAGTGCAAAATCAGAGGAGTGAGGGAAAATAGTGGAGTGATCGGAAAATTACAGATGTGAGGTCGAAATGACAAGTGTTAGGGAGGAATTAGAGGAGTGAGGGGGAAAATAAGAGGAGTGAGGGGGAAAATGAGAGGTGTGAGGGAGAAAATGAGAGATGTGAGGGGGAAAATGTAAGATGTGATGGGGAAAATGAGAAGTGTGATGGGAAAATAAGAGAAGTGAGGTGCTATAACTAACCACAGATATTTATTATGCCCAGGCAACGCCGGGCTCTTCAGCTAGTCTTTTCGTAAAAATGCTTCCAATTACATTTCATTACTTGGAATGGAAACAAATCTTAGGCAATATCATTGATATGAACATATAGTTGTTCTATAAGTATGTCTTGCATATATGAACTTAAATTTGCAGGTTAATAGCATTCTAAAGGCATGTGGCAGCCACACTGAAAACTCGGCTACTAGGAAAAAAAACACTTTATTTCTCCTGGCAGCTTTCGGCTTTTAGTCATGGAGGTTTCAGTCACCACTCAGTATACTTAGAGCAGTGGCTGTATTCACGTTCCCGCAGTGACAGACAATCTGCTCTACAGTGCAAAAGTGCTGGACTGGCTTTCAGTCATTGCTGGGGCATGGTTACAGCTCCTGTTTGTTATGTACTGAGTGGTGATTAAAGTCATGCCGGCTGCACCTCTATGACTGAAAGCCCGTGACTGCCAGGAAGAATAAACATGATTTCCTCCCTGCAGTCAAGCTTTGCAGCTGCACAGCTTTAGAACGATATTAATCTGCAGGCTAACCCCTATATCTGTAGGTTAATAACATTTTTGACAATACAGGTTCCCTTTAAAGGGGTTGTTTGGTTTCAGGAGAAAGTCTACAGTCTTTCTATGTGACTGCAGAATGCTAAATCATGATAATGTGCAATGCACACGATGTTATAATTCCCCTGTATACCCCTTACAGATCGACTATCATGTGTATTGTAAAAGTGCTTCTCACAAAATTAGAATATCATCACAAAGTTAATTTATTTCAGTTCTGCAATACAAAAAGTGAAACTTGTATATTATATAGAGTAATTACAAACAGAGTGATCTATTTAAAGGGTTTATTTCTGTTAATGTTGATGATTATGGCTTACAGCCAGTGAAAACCCAAAATCATTATCTCAGTAAATTAGAATAATTAGCAAAAAAACACCTGCAAAGGCTTCCTAAAGCATTCAAAATGGTTCCTTAGTCTATTTCAGTAGGCTCCACAACCATGGGGAAGAGTGCTGATTTGACAGATGTCCAGAAGGCAGTCATTAACACACTCCACAAGGAGGGTAAGCAACAAATGGTCATTGCTAAACAACCTAGCTGTTCACAGAGTGCTGTATCCAAGCACATTAATGGTAAGTTGAGTGGAAGGAAAAAATGTGGTAGGAAAAGGTGCACAAGCAACCGGGATAACCGCGGCCTTGAAAGGATTGTTAAGAAAAGGCCATTTAAAAAATTTGGGGAGATTCACAAGGAGTGGACTGCTGCTAGAGATGTATCCAGGACATGGGCTACAAGTGTCGCATTCCTTGTATCAAGCCACTCATGACCAATAGACAATGCCAGAAGCGTCTTACCTGAGCCAAAGAGAAAAAGAACTGGACTGTTGCTCAGTAGTCCAAGGTGTTGTATTCAGATGAAAGTACATTTTGCATTTCATTTGGAAATCAAGGTCCAAGAGTCTGGAGGAATAATGGAGAGGCACACAATCCAAGCTGATTGAGGTCTAGTGTGAAGTTTCCACAATCAGTGATGGTTTGGGGAGCCATGTCAACTGCTGTTGTAGGTCCACTGTGTTTTATCAAGACCAAAGTCAGTGCAGCCATCTACTAGGAAATCTTAGAGCACTTCATGCTTCCCTCTGCCGACAAGCTTTTTGTAAATTTCACTCTCCACCAGGACTTGGCTGCCAAAAGTACCAATACTTGGTTAAAAAACAACAGTATCACTGTGCTTGATTGGCCAGAAAACTCGCCTGACCTTAGCCCCATAGAGAATCTATGGGGTATTGTGAAGAGAAAGATGAGAGACACAAGACCCAACAATGCAGATGAGCTGAAGGCTGAAATCAAAGGAACCTGGGCTTCCATAACACCTCAGCAGTGCCAGTGGCTGATCGCCTCCTCCATGCCACACAGCATTGATGCAGTAATTGATGCTAAAGGAGCCTCGACCAAGTATTGAGTGGATTTACTGTCATACATTTAAGTAGGCCAACGTTTCAGAATTCAAAATAATTTTTCAAGCTTTTGTTATAAAGTATTCTAATTTACTGAGATAATGACTTTTGGATTTTCATCGGCTGTAAGCCATAATCATCAACATTAACAGAAATAAACACCTGAAATAGATCACTCTGTTTGTAATGACTCTATATAATATATGAGTTTCACTTTTTGTATTGAGGAACTGAAATAAATTAACTTTTTGCTGATATTCTAATTTTGTGAGAAGCACTTGTATATATCACATAATGTCAGAATTTGCAAGTCTAAATTTACACAAAGTGACTGCAAACTTTTCATATAAGACCAGGAAACCCCTTTACTATGGAGAATCATTTGTTTGTGGTATCCATCATTAATGGGTGAAGAGAAAGGTTAGATAATATTGTTTCTTTTTTTGGGGGAAAGCAACAGATTCATGAAATATAAATAGAGGTCCATTGGTTTAAATGGACAACTAAAGATCAGCTTTCAGGTGTTAATATTTACTGGCAATATGAAACGTAAAGTATGGTTGCATTAAGTACACATTTCCTCTGAATCAATGTTGATGCATAAGGCACATTGACAGCTGAAAGAATTCTCTGCTGATATCACTCATTTAAGTAAAGAATATGTTTTTTGTATTTACTGTCAGATATTCTCCGACAATCAGCAGCGCCATATAAATGTCTATTTCTCCTCACAGTTATATGATGATTGACATCTTACTGAAAATAGAAAGGCAAATTCACATGATATACAATCTTAAAAAGGGAAAAAATAGGATATATTCTGAATCTATTTGAAATCAAAGTGATTTTTTGCTCTATTTCAGTGTAACACACTAAAATGATGGACCAGTTTTAAAACTGTTTTTATGCTAATACACATGAATAAATAATCAAGGATAGGGGGTACAAAGTAAATTATTTACAAATAAATTCAACTATTTGTGTTTGAAAGTATCCTAAAACCTGGTGCTTATTTTAGTTTACACCAGATTGTCATCACGGAGCGTTCCCAGTTGATGAATCTAGCACAAATTGCACAGGGTAGAGTCATTGGTGCACCACTCGTTTAGTGTACCACTTACTCCCTTTTACATAGTAACATAGTTAGTAAGGCCGAAAAAAGACATTTGTCCATCCAGTTCAGCCTATATTCCATCATAATAAATCCCCAGATCTACGTCCTTCTACAGAACCTAATTGTATGATACAATATTGTTCTGCTCCAGGAAGACATCCAGGCCTCTCTTGAACCCCTCGACTGAGTTCGCCATCACCACCTCCTCAGGCAAGCAATTCCAGATTCTCACTGCCCTAACAGTAAAGAATCCTCTTCTATGTTGGTGGAAAAACCTTCTCTCCTCCAGACGCAAAGAATGCCCCCTTGTGCCCGTCACCTTCCTTGGTATAAACAGATCCTCAGCGAGATATTTGTATTGTCCCCTTATATACTTATACATGGTTATTAGATCGCCCCTCAGTTGTCTTTTTTCTAGACTAAATAATCCTAATTTCGCTAATATATCTGGGTATTGTAGTTATCCCATCCCCTTTATTAATTTTGTTGCCCTCCTTTGTACTCTCTCTAGTTCCATTATATCCTTCCTGAGCACCGGTGCCCAAAACTGGACACAGTACTCCATGTGCGGTCTAACTAGGGATTTGTACAGAGGCAGTATAATGCTCTCATCATGTGTATCCAGACCTCTTTTAATGCACCCCATGATCCTGTTTGCCTTGGCAGCTGCTGCCTGGCACTGGCTGCTCCAGGTAAGTTTATCATTAACTAGGATCCCCAAGTCCTTTTAATTATTTAATATATTCTTTTTATGGTATCTTATTTATGTCACAAAATAGATATGAGTAGGCAAGGTATAACCCAACAATTTGCTAATTTATTCAAGAAATTTTCATCTGCAGATTGTTCTAAACCTCTTGGGATAGACTACAAAAATATGTAGATTTCCTAGTGTCTTTCTGCCTGCTTCTACATGTAGATATGTCATAATAGCTTTCCTCTGCCTCTATAATTGGAATTCTGCATCACAAAGTTAATTATTGTTCTTGGCTGCCTAGTTAGGGAGACAAGCCCAACTATGAACAAAGAAGTAACCTTTTGTCTTTATATTTTCACCTTATTTTTTTCACTGTTATTCGTTACTTTATGCTTTCAATAATCCTCCATACTTTTCAGAGAACTTACCAAATCCCTCCTGTTATAAATCATATAGTGGGCACTTTTTACATCCCCACATAGTCGAGCCTTGTAAAATAAGAGTTTTCAAAACATGTTTAGAAAGATTAACATTCCTAATTGCACTGAAAGGTCAGTGAAGTATATTTGAAACATAACTAGGTCAAGTTGTATGTTCACTGAAGCCTGTCACAATGCCCATGTCATGGGATGATAGGGAGATTTGATTTGATTTGATTTGCTGGAGGTCATCGGTTATCTGGAAGTAGATTATTTATTCATTCCACTCCTATATCTACATCTTTCCAGAAGACATTGCTCCAGGTAAATTTGCCTTTGCTGCAGTTTTGACTGAGTTAAAATTTCAACCGTTTCGAAATGAACAACTTTACCAAAACAGGAAGCAGAAACAATTTTTTTCTTCAAGTCTTCTTAAATTAGAGTAAGCGCTATAAATTGCTTTGTCTTTTTTGTTTACAGTAAATAAACAGGTTTTGACAGCACTTCCCAGCAGCAGTCTGAAATGTAATTGTGCAGAAATACCGCACAATCTTTACATTTCCTGCTAATTTAATTACCGTTTTTTATTTAATTTAAAGACAAAAAGCCCTTATCTCAACTCAGAGGTAAGTCATTCCGCAACATATCATTAATCGTTTCATTTTCAATGTCACTGAGACATTTGAATCCATATAATTGCCTTCATTTTTCTCTATATTGTAAAGGATTTTGTTTAACAAGCATTAAATCAATAATGGCAGCAAAATGAAACAGCAGTGAATTTCATGAAAAATATTGTAATAAATGAGGGATACGGTGATTCAGAATCCATGTTGACCGAGGTACAATCACACACAAAGATGAAGTAGGAATGCAGTTTATTGTGTCAATGTGTTTCAAGGTTTTCAAACCTCTTCATCAGCACCAAACAACAATGCTAAAAGTAGCCAAACATTTTTTTGAGCCACAACTTTGAGCACAATAAATGCAGTATGAAATTTCACAGTTGAAAAAAATTGCAGTTTTACTATTGCAGGAAAATTTGCACACCTCAGATGGACGTATAAGACTGCAATATCAATATAGCAATGCTATTGAGATCCAACCAAGTCTGCCTATATGCGTTAGACACACAACTGTCACAGTAAAAATGTTATATAATTTTTTATCAATTTTCAGGATAAAGAGCAAAAAAAAATGTTATTAGCCCCGAGAAGAGGTTTTAGTATGAGTTGCAGGCTGCAGCTTAAAGGATATGCTATTCACCCAATCCTGTCCTACACTCTCCCTTCAGCTGAGTCGCCGAGTAACAAGCATCCCAAGCAAAATGATGCTTGAGCGAGTATGAGTACTGAAGAGTAAGCTTGCTCATTAACCCCTTTATTGTTGTGAATTCTGTTGTCGGGCTCCCTCCTGTGGTCATGAATGGTACTTCGGCTGGTTCTGTCCATGGACTTCCTCTGGTGGGTGTTTCTGAGTTTCACAGGTGACTAGGTTAATTCGTTAGCTGCTGCTCTATTTAACTCCACTTAGATCTTTGCTCTATGCCACCTGTCAATGTTCCAGTATTGGTCTAGTTCACTCCTGGATCGTTCTTGTGACCTGTCTTCCCATCAGAAGCTAAGTTCCAGCTTGTATTTCTTTGGTTTTCTATTTTTCTGTCCAGCTTGCTATTTAATTTGTTGTCTTGCTTGCTGGAAGCTCTGGGACGCAGAGGCAGCGCCTCCGCACCGTGAGTCGGTGCGGAGGGTCTTTTTGCGCCCTCTGCGTGGTCTTTTTGTAGGTTTTTGTGCTGACCGCAAAGTAACCTTTCCTATCCTCGGTCTGTTCAGTAAGTCAGGCCTCACTTTGCTAAATCTATTTCATCTCTGTGTTTGTATTTTCATCTTTACTCACAGTCATTATATGTGGGGGGCTGCCTTTTCCTTTGGGGAGTTTCTCTGAGGCAAGGTAGGCTTTATTTTTCTATCTACAGGGCTAGCTAGTTTCTTAGGCTGTGCCGAGTTGCATAGGGAGCGTTAGGCGCAATCCACGGTTATTTCTAGTGTGTTTGATAGGTTTAGGGATTGCGGTCAGCAGAGTTCCCACGTCCCAGAGCTCGCCCTTATTATCAGTAACTATCAGGTCATTCCGTGTGCTCTTAACCACCAGGTCCATTATTGTCCTGACCACCAGGTCATAACAGTACAGGTGGCCCAAAGTACTAATGCATCTCAATAGAGGGATAAGAGAAGTTCTGAGACCATTTTTTTTTCTTTGCAGTGTGTTTTGTCTCTATTTTCCCCTTTACCTCTGGGTGGTTCAGGACACTGGTATAAACATGGACATTCAAGGCCTGTCCTCTTGGATGGATAATCTCACTACAAGGATACAAAACATTCAAGATTTTGTGGTTCAGAATCCGATGTCAGAGCCTAGGATTCCAATTCCTGATTTGTTTTTTGGTGATAGATCTAAGTTCTTGAATTTCAAAAATAATTGTAAATTGTTTCTTACCTTGAAACCTCGCTCCTCAGGTGACCCTGTTCAAGTAAAGATCATTATTTCTTTGTTACGTGGTGACCCTCAAGACTGGGCATTTTCCCTTGCGCCAGGAGATCCGGCATTGCGTGATGTTAATGCGTTTTTCCTGGCGCTTGGATTGCTTTACGACGAACCTAATTCAGTGGATCAGGCAGAGAAAATCTTGCTGGCTCTGTGTCAGGGTCAGGATGAAGCGGAGATATATTGTCAGAAGTTTAGAAAGTGGTCTGTGCTCACTCAGTGGAATGAATGTGCCCTGGCAGCAATCTTCAGAAAGGGTCTCTCTGAAGCCCTTAAGGATGCCATGGTGGGGTATCCCATGCCTGCTGGTCTGAATGAGTCTATGTCCTTGGCCATTCAGATCGATCGACGCTTGCGTGAGCGTAAAGCTGTGCACCATTTGGCGGTACTATCTGAGCATGGGCCTGAGCCTATGCAATGTGATAGGACTTTGACCAGAGCTGAACGGCAAGAACACAGATGTCGGAATGGGCTATGTTTTTACTGTGGTGATTCCACTCATGCTATCTCCGATTGTCCTAAGCGCACTAAGCGGTTCGCTAGGTCTGCCACCATTGGTACGGTACAGTCTAAATTTCTATTGTCTGTTACTCTGATTTGCTCTTTGTCATCCTATTCTGTTATGGCATTTGTGGATTCAGGCGCTGCCCTGAATTTGATGGACTTGGAGTATGCTAGGCGCTGTGGTTTTTTCTTGGAGCCCTTGCAGTATCCTATTCCATTGAGAGGAATTGATGCTACGCCTTTGGCCAAGAATAAGCCTCAGTATTGGACCCAATTGACCATGTGCATGGCTCCTGCACATCAGGAGGATATCCGCTTTCTGGTGTTGCATAATCTGCATGATGTGGTCGTTTTGGGGTTGCCATGGCTACAGGTTCATAATCCAGTATTGGACTGGAAATCTATGTCTGTGTCCAGCTGGGGTTGCCAGGGGGTACATGGTGATGTTCCATTTTTGTCTATTTCGTCTTCCACTCCTTCTGAAGTTCCAGAGTTTTTGTCGGATTATCGGGATGTATTTGATGAGCCCAAAGCCAGTGCCCTACCTCCTCATAGGGATTGCGATTGTACAATTAATTTGATTCCTGGTAGTAAGTTTCCTAAGGGCCGATTGTTCAATTTATCTGTGCCAGAACACGCCGCTATGCGGAGTTATATAAAGGAATCCTTGGAGAAAGGCCATATTCGCCCGTCGTCATCACCGTTAGGAGCAGGGTTCTTTTTTGTGGCCAAGAAGGATGGTTCTTTGAGACCTTGTATTGATTACCGCCTTCTTAATAAAATTACAGTCAAATTTCAGTATCCTTTGCCGCTGCTGTCTGATTTGTTTGCTCGGATTAAGGGGGCTAGTTGGTTCACCAAGATAGATCTTCGAGGGGCGTATAATCTTGTGCGTATTAAACAAGGCGATGAATGGAAAACTGCATTTAATATGCCCGAGGGCCATTTTGAGTACCTGGTTATGCTATTCGGGCTTTCCAATGCTCCATCAGTATTTCAGTCCTTTATGCATGACATCTTCCGAGAGTACCTGGATAAATTCCTGATTGTGTATTTGGATGATATTTTGGTCTTTTCGGATGATTGGGAGTCTCATGTGAAGCAGGTCAGAATGGTGTTCCAGATCCTTCGTGCTAATTCCTTGTTTGTGAAGGGGTCACAGTGTCTCTTTGGAGTTCAGAAGGTTTCATTTTTGGGGTTCATTTTTTCCCCTTCTACTATCGAGATGGACCCTGTTAAAGTCCAGGCCATTTACGATTGGACTCAGCCGACATCTGTGAAGAGCCTGCAAAAGTTCCTGGGCTTTGCTAATTTTTATCGGCGCTTCATCGCTAAATTTTCTACTGTTGCTAAACTGATTTGACCAAGAAGGGTGCTGATGTGGTCAATTGGTCTTCTGCGGCTGTAGAGGCTTTTCAGGAGTTGAAGCGTCGTTTTTCTTCTGCCCCTGTGTTGTGCCAGCCAGATGTTTCGCTTCCGTTTCAGGTTGAGGTTGATGCTTCTGAGATTGGAGCAGGGGCTGTTTTGTCGCAAAGAAGTTCTGATGGCTGGGTGATGAAGCCATGTGCTTTCTTTTCTAGAAAGTTTTCGCCTGCTGAGCGTAACTATGATGTTGGTAATCATGAATTGTTGGCCATGAAGTGGGCATTCGAGGAGTGGCGTCATTGGCTGGAAGGAGCCAAGCATCGCGTGGTGGTATTGACAGATCACAAGAATTTGACTTATCTTGAGTCTGCCAAACGGTTGAATCCGAGACAGGCTCGATGGTCGTTATTTTTCTCCCGTTTTGATTTTGTGGTTTCGTACCTTCCGGGCTCTAAGAATGTGAAGGCTGATGCCCTGTCAAGGAGTTTTGTGCCTGACTCTCCGGGTGTTCCTGAGCCGGCGGGTATTCTCAAAGAGGGGGTCATTTTGTCTGCCATCTCCCCTGATCTGCGGCGGGTGCTGCAAAAATTTCAGGCTGATAGACCTGACCGTTGCCCAGCGGAGAAACTGTTTGTCCCTGATAGATGGACTAGTAGAGTTATCTCTGAGATTCATTGTTCAGTGTTGGCTGGGCATCCTGGAATCTTTGGTACCAGAGATTTGGTGGCTAGATCCTTCTGGTGGCCGTCTTTGTAGCGGGATGTGCATTCTTTTGTGCAGTCCTGTGGGACTTGTGCTCGGGCTAAGCCCTGCTGTTCTCGTGCCAGTGGGTTGCTTTTGCCCTTGCCGGTCCCGAAGAGGCCCTGGACGCATATTTCTATGGATTTTATTTCGGATCTCCCCGTCTCTCAAAAGATGTCGGTCATTTGGGTGGTTTGTGATCGCTTTTCTAAGATGGTCCATTTGGTACCTTTGTCTAAATTGCCTTCCTCCTCTGATTTGGTGCCATTATTTTTCCAGCATGTGGTTCATTTACATGGTATCCCGGAGAACATCGTTTCTGACAGAGGTTCCCAGTTTGTTTCAAGGTTTTGGCGATCCTTTTGTGCTAGGATGGGCATTGATTTGTCTTTTTCCTCGGCTTTCCATCCTCAGACAAATGGCCAAACCGAACGAACTAATCAAACTTTCGAAACATATCTGAGATGCTTTGTTTCTGCTGATCAGGATGATTGGGTGTCCTTTTTGCCGTTGGCTGAGTTCGCCCTTAATAATCGGGCCAGCTCGGCTACTTTGGTTTCGCCGTTTTTCTGCAATTCTGGTTTCCATCCTCGTTTCTCTTCAGGGCAGGTTGAGTCTTCAGACTGTCCTGGTGTAGATACTGTGGTGGATAGGTTGCAGCAGATTTGGACTCATGTGGTGGACAATTTGACATTGTCCCAGGAGAAGGCTCAACGTTTCGCTAACCGCCGGCGCTGTGTGGGTCCCCGACTTCGTGTTGGGGATTTGGTTTGGTTGTCGTCTCGTTATGTTCCTATGAAGGTTTCCTCTCCTAAGTTTAAGCCTCGTTTCATTGGTCCGTATAAGATTTCTGAGGTTATCAATCCTGTGTCATTTCGTTTGGCCCTTCCTGCTTCTTTTGCCATCCATAATGTGTTCCATAGGTCGTTATTGCGGAGATATGTGGCGCCTGTGGTTCCATCCATTGATCCTCCTGCCCCGGTGTTAGTTGAGGGGGAGTTGGAGTATGTGGTGGAGAAGATTTTGGATTCTCGTGTTTCGAGACGGAAACTCCAGTACCTGGTCATGTGGAAGGGTTATGGTCAGGAAGATAATTCCTGGGTTTTTGCCTCTGATGTTCATGCTGCCGATTTGGTTTGTGCCTTTCATTTGGCTCATCCTGGTCGGCATGGGGGCTCTGGTGAGGGTTCGGTGACCCCTCCTCAAGGGTGGGGTACATTTGTGAATTCTGTTGTCGGGCTCCCTCCTGTGGTCATGAATGGTACTTCGGCTGGTTCTGTCCATGGACTTCCTCTGGTGGGTGTTTCTGAGTTTCACAGGTGACTAGGTTAATTCGTTAGCTGCTGCTCTATTTAACTCCACTTAGATCTTTGCTCTATGCCACCTGTCAATGTTCCAGTATTGGTCTAGTTCACTCCTGGATCGTTCTTGTGACCTGTCTTCCCATCAGAAGCTAAGTTCCAGCTTGTATTTCTTTGGTTTTCTATTTTTCTGTCCAGCTTGCTATTTAACTTGTTGTCTTGCTTGCTGGAAGCTCTGGGACGCAGAGGGAGCGCCTCCGCACCGTGAGTCGGTGCGGAGGGTCTTTTTGCGCCCTCTGAGTGGTCTTTTTGTAGGTTTTTGTGCTGACCGCAAAGTAACCTTTCCTATCCTCGGTCTGTTCAGTAAGTCGGGCCTCACTTTGCTAAATCTATTTCATCTCTGTGTTTGTATTTTCATCTTTACTCACAGTCATTATATGTGGGGGGCTGCCTTTTCCTTTGGGGAATTTCTCTGAGGCAAGGTAGGCTTTATTTTTCTATCTTCAGGGCTAGCTGGTTTCTTAGGCTGTGCCGAGTTGCATAGGGAGCGTTAGGCGCAATCCACGGCTATTTCTAGTGTGTTTGATAGGTTTAGGGATTGCGGTCAGCAGAGTTCCCACGTCCCAGAGCTCGTCCTTATTATCAGTAACTATCAGGTCATTCCGTGTGCTCTTAACCACCAGGTCCATTATTGTCCTGACCACCAGGTCATAACACTTTACCCCCAAGGGTGGTTTGCATGTTAATTGACTGGGCCAATTTTTACAATTCTGACCACTGTCCGTTTATGAGGTTATAACTCTGGAACGCTTCAACGGATCCTGGTGATTCTGAAAATGTTTTCTCGTGACATATTATACTTCATGATAGTGGTAAAATTTCCTTGAGTTTATTTGTGAAAAAAACTGAAATTTGGGAAAATTTTGAAAATTTCGCAATTTTCCAAATTTGAATTTTCATGCCCTTAAATCCCAGAGATATGTTACACAAAATACTTAATACGTAACATTTCCCACAAGTCTACTTTACATCAACATTTTTAGGGAGTTATAAGGGTTAAAAGTTGACTAGAAATTTCTCATTTTTACAACACCTTTTTTAGGGACCATATCACATTTGAAGTCACTTTGAGGGATCTATATGATAGAAAATACCCAAGTGTGGCACCATCCTAAAAACTGCACCCCTCAAGGTGCTCAAAATCACTTTCAAGAAGTTTATTAACCCTTCAGGTGTTTCACAGGAATTTTTGGAATGTTTAAAAAAAATGAACATTTAACTTTTTATTCACAAATAATTTACTTCAGCTCCATTTTGTTTTATTTTACCAATGGTAACAGGAGAAATTTAACTCCAAAAGTCATTGTACAATTTGTCCTGAGTACGCTGATGCCAGATATGTGGGGGTAAGCCACTGTTTGGGCGCATGGCAGAGCTCAGAAGGAAAGGAGCGCCATTTGACTTTTCAATGCAATATTGGCTGGAATTGAGATGGGACGCCATGTCTCGTTTGGAGAGCCCCTGATATGCCTAAACAGTAAAAAACCCACAAAAGTGACCCCATTTTAGAAAGTACACACCCTAAGGAACTTATCTAGATGTGTGGTGAGCACTTTGAACCCCCAAGTGCTTCACAGAAGTTTATAATGTAGAGCCGTGAAAATGAAAAAATCTTTTTTTCCCACAAAAATGATGTTTTAGCCCCTAAGTTTATATTTTTCCAAGGGTGTCTGGAGAAATTGGACCCCAAAATTTGTTGTGCAATTTGTCCTAATAACGCTGATAACCTATATGTGGTAGAAAACTACTGTTTGGGCGCATGGCAGAGCTCGGAAGGGAAGAAGTGGCGTTTTGGAATGCAGACTTTGATGGAATGGTCCGCGAGCATCACGTTGCATTTGCAGAGCCCCTGATGTGCCTAAACAGTAGAAACCCCACACAAGTGACCCCATTTTGGAACCTAAACCCCCAAAGAACTTATCTAGATGTGTGGTGAGCACTTTGAACCCCCAAGTGTTTCACTAAAGTTTATAACGCAGTGTTAGGGCTGGTGGAACGCACCGAGTAAATAGTGAGATGATATTTGGTGTGTTCGCAGCCCGGGGTCCACCGTGCAGGAGAGAACATGCTGCTGGCCAATGGCGGCACTATATGGCGGTATAAAGCGAACTCTATCACTTCACAGAGTCGCCTATAAAGAAAGCACTGTGTCCTGTTTAGCTCACAGGAGTACACAGCAACTGCCGAGCAGATAGCAGTTTGTGGTCATGAGGCAATCATACAATCTCCTCACCAGAGGAGCCGGTATTCTAGTGGCTTATTTCAGCCGGGGCCCTGAATGCATGCACACAATCTCCTCACTGGAGGTGCTGGTATTCTAGTGGCTTATTTCAGCCGGGGCCCTGAATACACACATGAATGACCACATTGGCGCATCACTCATGACATGAATTGATGCGAGCGCATGGCCGTGCGGTCATGCGCACCTTTTATAGCTGCAGCAAGTGCAGGACCTTCACAGAAGGACCAATGGAAGGCTGCCACAGAAGTTGAGCACCTTCAGGACCTTCTTAGAGGACCAATGGGGTTTGCTGCAGTATCTACCCATGTGACCCTTGATCTCCAATGAGAGATCTTACCCTGGGCATGCTCAGAAGGGGCAAAGCAGGACTTAGTCCCAAAAACATCTGCTCGCCACTGCCCAGTACTGGCTACAATGGCAGAAGCTGGAAAGGCAGCAGTAACCCTTTGCACAGAGTCAGACTGAGCGAGACGCTGGGACCGACGTCTCCGCTGAGCAGGCTCCACTGCAGCAGGAGAAGAATGGGAGAATGCAGCGGAGATGGCCTGAGATTCCCCCTGTGCAGAGGCGGGAACTCGACCCCTAAAACGAAGAGCCATGAAAATAAAAAATCTTTTATTCCACAAAAATTATTTTTTAGCCCCCAGTTTTGTATTTTTCCAAGGGTAACAGGAGAAATTGGACCCCAAAAGTTGTCCAATTTGTCATGAGTACACTGATTCCCCATACAGTATGTGGGAGAAAACTACTATTTGAGCGCATTGCAGAGCTCGGAAGGGAAGAAGTGGCGTTTTGGAATGCAGACTTTGATGGAATGGTCTGTGGGGGTCACGTTGTGTTTGCAGAGCCCCTGATGTACCTAAACAGTAGAAACCCCCCACAAGTGACCCTATATTGGAAACTAGACCTCCCAAAGAACTTATCTAGATATGTGGTGATCACTTTGAACCCCCAAGGGTTTCACTAAAGTTTATAACGCAGAGCTGTGAAAATAAAAAATGTTTTTTTCCTCAAAAATGATTTTTTAGCCTCCAGTGTTGTATTTTCCCTTAGGTAACAGGAGAAATTGGACAATAAAAGTTGTTGTCTAATTTGTCTTGAGTATGCTGATAGCCCATATGTGGGGGTAAACTACTGTTTGGGCGCACGGCAGAGTTCAGAAGGGAAGGAGCACCGTTTTTCTTTTTAACGCAGAATTGTATGGATTGAGATTGGACGTCATGTTGCATTTGCAGAGCCCCTGGTGTGCCTAAACAGTGGAAACCTCGCAATTCTAACTCCAACCCTAACCCCAACACACCCCTAAGCCTAACACACCCCTAACCCTAATCCCAACCCTTACCACACCCTTAATCCAAACACACCCCTAACCCCAATCCCAACCCCAACACACCCCTAATCTAAACACACCCGTAACCCTAATCTCAACCCTAACCATACCCCTTACCATGACACACTCCTAACCCAACCATAAACGTAACCCAAACCCTAAACCCAACTCTAGTCCCAATCCTAACTTTAGCCCCAACCCTAAATTTAGCCCCAACCCTAACCCTAACTTTAGCCCCAACCCTAACTTTAGCCTCAATCCTAACTTTAGCCCCAAGCCTAACCCTAACTTTGGCCCAAACCCTAACCCTAACCCTAATGGGAAAATGGAAATGAATACTTTTTTTATTTTAATATTTTTCCCTAACTAAGGCGGTGACATTGGGGGGTTTGATTTACTATTTATGGTGGGTTTTTATAGTGGATTTTTATGGTTGGCAGCTGTCACACACTAAAAGACGCTTTTTATTTTCAAAAAATATTTTTTGCGTTACCACATTCTGAGAGCTATAATTTTTCCATATTTTGGTCCATAGAGTCATGTGAGGTCTTGATTTTTGTGGGATGAGTTGCCATTTTTATTGGTATCATTTTCAGGCACATGACATTGTTTGATCTCTTTTTATTTCGATTTTTGTAAAGCAAAATAAACAAAAAACAGCAATTTGTGAATTTCTTTTGGGGGCACGTTTATATCGTACCGCGTTTGGTAAAATTGATAAAGTAATTTTATTCTTCAGGTAAGTACGATTACATCATTTATATCATTTTTTTATGTTTTGGCGCTTTTACACAATAAAAACTATTTTATAGAAAAAAACAATTATTTTTGCATTGCTTAATTCTGAGGGCTATAACTTTGAATTTTTTTGCTGATGATGCTGTATGGCAGCTTGATTTTTGCAGGACAAGATGACATTTTCGGTGGTACAATGATTATTTATATCCATCTTTTTAATCGCGTGTTATTCCACTTTTTGTTCGGCGGTATGATGATAAAGCATTGTTTTTGCCTAGTTTTTTTTTCTACGGTGTTCACTGAATGGGTTAACTAGCAGGACAGTTTTATAGGTCAGGTCGTTACGGACGCGGCGATACTAAATATTTGAACTTTTATTGTTTTTTTGTTTACATAATGAAATGTATTTATTGGAACAATATTTTTTTTTATTTATTTTTTTTGGATTTTTTTTTTACACATGTAAATATTTTTTTTAAACTTTTTTACTCTGTCCCAGTGTGGGACATCATGTTTGATTTCGGTGTTCCGGGGGTTAATGTGCCAGGAGCGGTCCGTGACTGCTCCTGGCACATAGTGCCGGATGTCAGCTGTAATGGATGTCAGCTGACATCCGGCGGCCCGTGAGCGTGGCTGATCGTGTTAGATGTACTGTTCTGTCCATGGGTATTAGGGCCCGGGTAACATGGATGGAATAGTACATCTGATGGCAGAAAGGGGTTAATACTTGCTATGTAACCCTTAATAAAGCTTGTGATAGTGTAGGACTAAATAGGGTGAATTGCATGTCCTTTATGCTGCAGCCTTGAAATCACTTCAAAACCGCTTCTCAGAGCTAATAATATTCTTTTTGCTCTTAATCCTGCAAATTGCTCTGAGCAGGGAAATATTGCACACCATTTTTGCTGCACCAGTTGTGCATCAAAACAATACAGCCACACTAAGTTGAATCTCAATAGTGTCAGTATTTTGCTTCTGCAGTGTAACCAGTTGTCACGCACAGTGTAAGAAGACTACGTGTAACATAAAGGGATGAGGGGAGTGAAGCCCAAACACTTGGGAATGGGGGAGTGGAGACCCCAAGGCAGATCTAATAGTACCCTGCCTACCCTACTGTCCCTATGTTAGTTCCACACAAATTGCTGAGCAGGAAACCTAGATCTGTATATCCCTAAAGCTAGGCCCTGAAAAGGGAAGGGAGGGGAATGGGCAATGGTCAGTCCCCACTGTACACTAAAGACAAAAGGGAGACAAACAAGGGGGAAGAAACTTAGCTTAAGCAGACTCCAGAGAGGTAACACCAAACATCCATCAAGGGTACCAGAGTGGAAGTAAGCCGACTGCTATAGCCCCAAACCCTCACAAGGGAAAATGTGAATATCACTGGGGGCTCCCTGAAAGAGACTAAGAGTCTATAAGCATCCAGGTCCTGGTGTGACAATTAGAGCCAGAGGGAGGTTGCCACTAGATCCAAAAGTCAGAAGGATTAAGAAGGCATCTGCAATGCCAAACCCAGAGACTTTCTACAGAAAGATGCAGAGCGACTGTCTGTTGCATCTGAAACACCGGTGACACAAGTCTATCTGAGGTGTACAAATTTTCCTGAAATTGTAATACTGCAATTTTTTTTCAGCAGTGAAATTTTATACGGCATTCATCATGCTACAGTTGTGACTCCTAAACAAAAAAAACATTGGTTACAGATTGCATCGCTATATTGATGCTGCAGTCTAAGACATCCATCTGAAGTGGGCAAATTTCCCTGCCATTGTAACACTGCAGCATTTTCTCAACAGGAATATATCATATGTAAAATGGGCAAGTCACGTTGTAAGGGTTGGGGAAGTTAAGGTGATGCGGATGGTGAGC
Organism: Ranitomeya imitator; assembly: GCF_032444005.1. Taxonomy (NCBI): domain Eukaryota; kingdom Metazoa; phylum Chordata; class Amphibia; order Anura; family Dendrobatidae; genus Ranitomeya; species Ranitomeya imitator. The sequence continues at coordinate 478,431,140 of NC_091282.1, read as the reverse complement.
GCAGAGGCCGAAGCCATGGCAAGTTCAAAATATGCCTGCCACAAGAGCACAACAAACACACACATCATGTCGATCTACCTTTCTGTCCCACTTTGTAGGGGGGCACATAACACCACTCTTGAAGCCAGACCACTGTGAAAAGGTTGTTGGATGGATAGCAGATAATGCGGTCCAGGCACAGAAGCTATGATTCTGGATCACACAATCCCTACCCTGCTCCTGCTTCTTCCCATCATGCTGAATTCCTGGAGACAAGTGATTCCACACTTACATTTAAAGATACTGTTATATCTCCCTGCCCGTTTCAAGCTGGACATGAGATCACATATATCGATGCCCAAAGATTTGAGCAGCAAATCTCAGAAGATGGCGACGGTGATAAAATGCACTTACTATCTCAAGAGATGGATGTTGATGAGAAACAATTGCCTACAAGTGGTGTTGTTACTTCATCAATTCAGGAGGAGAACCATTGTGTGGAAGTGGAAGATAAGGTGATGGACGATGAATTCACTGACCAAACCTGATAAGGTGACATGTAGAGGGAGGACAGCAGCACACAGGAGGAGGGATCCACAGCACCACAACAGGCAGGAAGAGTAAGTGACGTGGCCAAAGACACAAGACGAGAACCTGTTCCCCAGAGCACCAACATGGGTGAAGTTGCCAAGCCATGGTTTAGCTGTTCACAAATCTGCGCTTTTTAAATACAGTCCAGTAAACCAAAAAAGGCCATTTGCATCATCTGTCATGCCAGCATCAGCAGGGGCAGCACAGCTACCAGCCTGACCACAACAAGCACGCACAGGTACATGCAAGCAAAGCACCCGACTACTTGGGCTGAACACCAGGGTCCAGAAACAATGCCTGCAGGTGACATTGCTGTCTCTTCCCCTGTTCTACATGCACACCAATCCCTTGTCCATGCAGCCCTTTCTGCCCATGCAGGGGTATATGATTCACGATTTCGTCTTTTTTGTGTCGTCGTCCTCCTCTTTCTCCACCACCATATCAACAGGGTGATCAAGCTACCCTTGTTATAGTTTTTAAGGGTGTTTATGATGCCTGCATTAACAATTTTAAGAATTCTGCCTCAATCATTATATTATATGTATACCCCAGGAGTAAATGTTTAGTGCATGGGCATGACCAGTCTAGAATACCCACTCCTTAATAATTGAAAGAAAATGTCTTCTGAGACCTTCCACTATGCCTCTTCAAATATATTCGAGTGCCTCCTTCTAATTATTGGAATCCCTTGCATATATTTTACCACTGTAGGAGACCCACTCTTTAGAAATAAGAAAAATGTTTTTCTGAGGATCCACCTTCTAGTTGCGGGAAAAATATTTGAAACCAAAAGAGCAGGTAGGTTCTATTAGTATATGATCAAGTGCCTTGTTGTGGGCAGTTAGGTGGTGGTCATATAGGGAGTTCTCACACAGAATACAGGATTTCACAGCCAGGACAAGAGAGTTTGTACAGTAAGTACATAAGATCCTGGTGTCCTGGGGTCTATATAATCCCCAGCAGATAGATTTCTATTCTGCTATAATAATACAGCTCTTATCTGCACTTCATCTACGGTGGAGTGTGGCAGAAGGCATAGCGTTTGACAGGCATCTAGTAACGGACTATTACTTTATAAATTCTAAGTAAATCAGAACAAATGTTAACCCCTTATTGCATTTCCCATGATCAGAAAATATAAATTAGATGTATATAGAAAATATTTCATCATTAATTAATACTAGTACTACTGTAAAAGTGCAGTTCAGCACCAAAAGAGCAATATAAGAACATATATAGAAAAAGAGGAGCACCAAGAACTCCTAAATCAGAAAATACTTTATTGAACACATGATGAAAATTGACATAGTGTATGTCATGTGCTCCGATACGTACCTCGCTCTCTCCAGCCGGCACGCCTCCGACATGGTCCCTTGCTGTATTCAGCACAGCTTCTCAGGCTCATGGCGCTTCGGCAGTTCGCACATGCAGAGTTGCGCTTCTTCCGCCGCCAGGGTTCCTGGGAGGTTGTGACCTGATTTCTGTCCGGCATCTACTCAGGTAAAACGCTTGAGTATTGTAGTTGAAACGGCGCCTGCTTTGTCCTGGTGTCCCTCTTCGTCCTCAGGTCCTATGTCTCTGCTGCTCACTCTCTAGCCCTGTGCTTTTTCCCCTTCTTGCCAGTCTGTTAGATTTGTCTATTCCCAGGTTGTCCTGTTTCTCTCTACACCCATTTGTCCTGTCCTCATCCTGTCATATTGTCCGCTCTGTGTCTCAGCAGTCCTCTTCCCCTGTGGATGGCAAGCCCCTGCAAGAGACTATAACTCAGGTTACGCAGGTGGTAGAGCATCAGGTAGGGGCTCTGCATAAGGAAAGAATTGCGTTTTATGTTTTAGCCAGTATTTCTCATCCAGTTCTTCTCGGTCTTCCTTGGTTGCGGACCCACGAGCCCACCTTGGTTTGGCATAATGGTAATATTCTTCATTGGTTGGATTCCTGTTGGGCTCGGTTTCTGCTGCCAGTGCGTCCTATTGGTGTTCCTTGTTCCCCCTCTATCCCTTCCATGTTGCCCTCGGTTTACGGTTCCTTTTTGGATGTCTTCGACAAGAAGGAGGCGGAGAATCTTCCTCCGCATCAACCCTACGACTGCCCTATTGATCTCGTTCCTTGTACCGTTCCTCCTAGAGGAAAAATCTGTCCTCTCTCTCCTGCAGACTCAAGCCATGTCGGAGTACATTCAAGAGAATTTCGCCAGAGGCTTTATTCGGAAATCTTCTTCTCCTGTCGGAGCATGCTTCTTTTTCATTAAGAAAAGGGATGGCTCTCTTCGCCCATGCATTGATTACAGAGACTTAAACAACATTACGGTGAAAAACAAATACCCATTGCCACTTATCCCAGAGCTCTTTGACTGCCTGAGGGGTGCGCAAATATTTACCAAGCTTGATCTTCGAGGAGCCTATAACCTGGTTCGAATCCGCGCAGGGGATGAGTGGAAGACCGCATTCAACACCCGTGATGGTCACTATGAATATTTAATTATGCCATTTGGCCTCTGCAAGTTTTCCAAGAATTTGTAAACGATGTCTTGAGAGATTGCCTCTATTCCAGTGTTGTAGTCTACCTAGACGACATCCTCATCTTCTCTCCTGATCTATCTACTCATCGACGTGACATTCGTCTAGTTTTACAATGACTAAGGCAGAATCATCTTTTCGCTAAGATTGAGAAGTCTGTTTTTGAGCAGTCCATCGACATGTGTTGATCCGACAAGAATAGATCCTTCTACCACAGCCCCAGGAACAGGTTTGCTCAGGAGGGTGCGCAAGCCGCTTCCATGGCTGTTCCCTGGAGCTGTGGATAAAAGGACTCATATAAGATATAAGAGGCATACATATGTCTATTTATGTGTTTGTATATTTATATAAAATCTTACGATACACCTTGGAATTACATTACTTATGTGCAGATTTATTGTCAAATTGTCTACTAGCTCTGGTGTGGTATCCTGTATTGTTTTGATACTTTTTGTTTTTATTTATATAATTGTTTATTATCATTTATTTTATCTATGTGCTATAGATATGATTTCTCACAGCTGGCATTGTATAATCATGACTATTAACCCCTTCCCGACCCATGACGCCACGTAGGCATCATGAAAGTCGGTGCCAATCCGACCCATGACGCCTATGTGGCGTCATGGAAAGATCGCGTCCCTGCAGATCGGTGAAAGGGTTAACTCCCATTTCACCCGATCTGCAGGGACAGGGGGAGTGGTAGTTTAGCCCAGGGGGGGTGGCTTCACCCCCCCGTGGCTACGATCGCTCTGATTGGCTGTTGAAAGTGAAACTGCCAATCAGAGCGATTTGTAATATTTCACCTATTATAACGGGTGAAATATTACAATCCAGCCATGGCCGATGCTGAAATATCATCGGCCATGGCTGGAAATACTAATGTGCCCCCACCCCACCGATCGCCCCCCCCCAGCCCTCCGATCTGTCCGGTACACTGCCCCGCTCCCCTCCGCCCTGTGCTCCGCTCCCCCCCGTGCTCTTGTCCGCTCACCCCCATGCTCCAATCACCCCCCCTGCACTCCGATCCACCCCCCCCCGTGCTCCGTTCCACCCCCCCGTGCTCCGTTCCACACCCCCGTGCTCCGTTCCACCCCCCCGTGCTCCGTTCCACCCCTCCCGCGCTCTGATTCACCCCCCCATGCTCCGATCCCCCCCCCGTGCTCCCCCCACCCCATCATACTTACCGATCCTGCCGGGGTCCGTCCGTCTTCTCCCCGGGCGCCGCCATCTTCCAAAATGGTGGGCGCATGCGCAGTGCGCCCGCCGAATCTGCCGGCCGGCAGATTCGTTCCAAAGTGCATTTTGATCACTGAGATATAATCTTTCTCAGTGATCAAAATAAAAAAATAATAAATGACCCCCCCCCCTTTGTCACCCCCATAGGTAGGGACAATAAAAAAATAAAGAATTTTTTTTTCCACTAATCTTAGAATAGGGTTAGGGGTAGGGTTAGGGTTAGGGTTAGGGCTAGGGTTAGGGCTAGGGTTAGGGCTAGGGTTAGGGCTAGGGCTAGGGGTAGGGGTAGGGTTAGGGTTAGGGGTAGGGTTAGGGGTAGGGCTAGGGTTAGGGCTAGGGTTAGGGTTAGGGGTAGGGTTAGGGGTAGGGCTAGGATTAGGGCTAGGGTTAGGGTTAGGGCTAGGGTTAGGGCTAGGGTTAGGGTTTCGGTATGTGCACACGTATTCTGGTCCTCTGCGGATTTTTCCGCTGCGGATTTGATAAATCCGCAGTGCTAAACTGCTGCGGATTTATGGCGGATTTACCGCGTTTTTTCTGCGCATTTCACTGCAGTTATACAACTGCGATTTTCTATTGGAGCAGTTGTAAAACCGCTGCGGAATCCGCACAAAGAAGTGACATGCTGCGGAATGTAAACCGCTGCGTTTCCGTGCAGTTTTTCCGCAGCATGTGTACAGCGATTTTTGTTTCCCATGGGTTTGCATTGAACTGTAAACTCATGGGAAACTGCTGCGGATCCGCAGTGTTTTCCGCAGCGTGTGCACATACCTTTAGAATTAGGCTATGTGCCCACACTGCGGATTGGCCGCTGCGGATTCGCAGAAGTGTTCCATCAGGTTTACAGTACCAAGTAAACCTATGGAAAACCAAATCCGCTGTGCCCATGGTGCGGAAAATACCGCACTGAAACGCTGCGTTGTATTTTCCGCAGCATGTCAATTCTTTGTGCGGATTCCACAGCGTTTTACACCTGTTCCTCAATAGGAATCCGCAGGTGAAATTCGCACAAAAAACACTGGAAATCCACGGAAAATCCGCCGGTAAATTGCAGTGCCTTTTACCCGCGGATTTTTCAAAAATGATGCTGAAAAATCTCACACGAATCCGCAACGTGGGCACATAGCCTTAGGGTTAGGGTTGGAATTAGGGTTGTGATTAGGGTTATGGCTACAGTTGGGATTAGGGTTAGGGGTGTGGGGGGGTTAGTGCTGGAGGTAGAATTGAGGGGTTTCCACTGTTTAGGCACATCAGGGGTCTCCAAACGCAACATGGCGCCACCATTGATTCCAGCCAATCTCGTATTCAAAAAGTCAAATGGTGCTCCCTCAATTCCGAGCCCCGACGTGTGCCCAAACAGTGGTTTACCCCCACATATGGGGTACCAGCATACTCAGGATAAACTGCGCAACAATTACTGGGGTCCAATTTATCCTGTTACCCTTGTGAAAATAAAAAAATGCTTGCTAAAACATCATTTTTGAGGAAAGAAAAATGATTTTTTATTTTCACGGCTCTGCGTTGTAAACGTCTGTGAAGCACTTGGGGGTTCAAAGTGCTCACCACATATCTAGATAAGTTCCTTGGGGGGTCTAGTTTCTAAAATGGGGTCACTTGTGGGGGGTTTCTACTGTTTAGGAACACCAGGGGCTCTGCAAACGCAACGTGACGCCCGCAGACCATTCCATCAAATTCTGCATTTCAAAAGTCACTACTTCCCTTCTGAGCCCCGACGTGTGCCCAAACAGTGGTTTACCTCCACACATGGGGTATCAGCGTACTCAAGACAAACTGGCCAACAACTTTTGGGGTCCAATTTCTCCTGTAACCCTTGGGAAAATAAAAAATTCTGGGCTAAATAATTATTTTTGAGGAAAGAAAACGTATTTATTATTTTCACGGTTCTGCATTATAAACTTCTATGAAGCACTTGGGGGTTCAAAGTGCTCACCACACATCTAGATAAGTTCCTTTCAGGGTCTAGTTTCTAAAATGGGGTCACTTGTGGGGGGTTTCTACTGTTTAGCCACATCAGGGGCTCTGCAAATGCAACGTGACGCCCGCAGAGCATTCCATCAAAGTCTGCATTTCAAAACGTCACTACTTTAATTCCGAGCCCCGGCATGTGCCCAAACAGTGGTTTACCCCCACATATGGGGTACCAGCATACTCAGGATAAACTGCGCAACAATTACTGGGGTCCAATTTATCCTGTTACCCTTGTGAAAATAAAAAAATGCTTGCTAAAACATCATTTTTGAGGAAAGAAAAATGATTTTTTATTTTCACGGCTCTGCGTTGTAAACGTCTGTGAAGCACTTGGGGGTTCAAAGTGCTCACCACATATCTAGATAAGTTCCTTGGGGGGTCTAGTTTCTAAAATGGGGTCACTTGTGGGGGGTTTCTACTGTTTAGGAACACCAGGGGCTCTGCAAACGCAACGTGACGCCCGCAGACCATTCCATCAAATTCTGCATTTCAAAAGTCACTACTTCCCTTCTGAGCCCCGACGTGTGCCCAAACAGTGGTTTACCTCCACACATGGGGTATCAGCGTACTCAAGACAAACTGGCCAACAACTTTTGGGGTCCAATTTCTCCTGTAACCCTTGGGAAAATAAAAAATTCTGGGCTAAATAATTATTTTTGAGGAAAGAAAACGTATTTATTATTTTCACGGTTCTGCATTATAAACTTCTATGGAGCACTTGGGGGTTCAAAGTGCTCACCACACATCTAGATAAGTTCCTTTCAGGGTCTAGTTTCTAAAATGGGGTCACTTGTGGGGGGTTTCTACTGTTTAGCCACATCAGGGGCTCTGCAAATGCAACGTGACGCCCGCAGAGCATTCCATCAAAGTCTGCATTTCAAAACGTCACTACTTCAATTCCGAGCCCCGGCATGTGCCCAAACAGTAGTTTACCCCACATATGGGGTATCACCGTACTCAGGAGAAACTGGACAACAAATATTGGGGTCAAATTTCTCCTGTTACCCTTGGGAAAATTAAAAAACTCTGGGCTAAATAATTATTTTTGAGGAAAGAAAACGTATTTATTATTTTCACGGCTCTGCATTATAAACTTCTGTGAAGCACTTGGGGGTTCAAAGTGCTCATCACACATCTAGATAAGTTCCTTTCGGGGTCTAGTTTCCAAAATGGGGTCACTTGTGGGGGGTTTCTACTGTTAAGCCACATCAGGGGCTCTGCAAATGCAACGTGACGCCCACAGAGCATTCCATCAACGTCTGCATTTCAAAACGTCACTACTTCACTTCCGAGCCCCGGCATGTGCCCAAACAGTGGTTTACCCCCACATATGGGGTATCAGCGTACTCAGGAGAAACTGGACAACAACTTTTGGGGTCAAATTTCTCCTGTTACCCTTGGGAAAATAAAAAATTGCAGGCTAAAAGATCATTTTTGAGAAAATATATATATATTTTTTTTCATGGCTCTGCGTTATAAACTTCTGTGAAGCACTTGGGGGTTCAAAGTCCTCACCACACATCTAGATTAGTTCCTTTGGGGGTCTAGTTTCCAAAATGGGGTCATTTCTGGGGGATCTCCAATGTTTAGGCACACAGGGGCTCTCCAAACGTGACATGGTGTGTTAGGGGTCGAGTTCCCGCTTCTGCACGGGGGGAATCTCGAGCCACTTCCGCTGCGGTCTCCCATTCTTGTCCAGCCGCAGTGGAGCCTGCTCAGCAAGGACGTCGGTCCCAGCGTCTTGCTCATTCTCACTCTGTTCTGAGAGTTAGTGCTGCTTCTCCAGTCTCTGCCATTAAAGTCAGTGCTCGTCAGCAGCGAGCGGACTTCTCTGGGACTAAGTCCTTGTCTGCATGTACTGAGCATGCCCAGCGTAAGGTCTCCCGTTGGAGATCGAGGGTCATGTGCTCAGGCTCTGCAGCACATTCCATTGGTCCTCTTGGCAGGTCCTAGAAGGGCAAAAGTGCTGTGGCCACTTCCTGTGCTGCTGCTATATAAACTGCGCATGACCGCACGGCCATGCGCTAGTATTGTCAAACAATTGCTAATGTGTGTATGTTGTGAGTGCAAGTCGTCCTTGGAAACCCCTACCCTATTGAATGTCTGTTCGCGGAAGGTGTATGGCTGCTATCTAGCGCCCGACTTAGCCTACAGCACTAAACACACATCTCAGCGTCCTGTAGCTGTGCCTGCCAGTACGGCGCCGTGCGCCTGCCTTGCGCTTTCCATACCCGAGTCTGGGTGGTTAGTGGCGTCCGTTAGTGCGGCATCGCTCGCACTCTTGTGCACTTATATTTCTTAAGGTTCTCTACACACCCAGTTGCGGTGTTACACCAGCAAGGGTCTAATCGGGCTCCAATCCCTTCTGGGGTTAAGTCCGCTGACCACTTGCTCGCGCACTAGTGCGGTACTGCGGTCCTGTGAATTAACAGGATCGCTTTCTTCACGCTGGGTGAGGTTTAACCCACGCGTGTATCCTTTAGTGTACCGCCATATTGTCCGTCTTGCTAGCTGCAGGGTCTTTTACCTGCACGGTGGACCTCGGACTGCGAACGCACCTAGTTTCTTACCATCTATACTTGGTGCGTTCCGCCAGTCCTTAACATAATACTAGCACCAAGGTCTGGCTAGTATGGCGGACATTCAGCAATCTTTGCGGTATATCCAGCAGTTGGAGGGTAGGTTGAAGGTTCTCGAGAACTCAACCTCAGCTGTGGATGTTACCGCAGTTGCTGTAAAGGCTGCTGGCGTGGCGGCAGCAACCTTGTCCACTGCCACCCCTGTTCCGACATTATCCCGCCTCCCGTTGCCAGAAAAATTTTCTGGAGATTGCAAAACTTGTAGGGGATTCGTGAGTCAGTGCTCTATCCACCTCGAGCTCCTGGCTGCACCTTTTCCTACAGAGCGGGCTAAGGTGGGATTTATTGTCTCGCTGTTGTCGGACAGGGCGTTGGAGTGGGCTATGCCGCTGTGGGAGCGTGATGATCATGTGGTGCAGAGTGCTCCGTTGTTTCTGGGCACGCTGAAAAAGGTCTTTCTAGGACCTCAACTCACCCATGATACAGCGCTCCAACTACTGGCATTAACTCAGGGTGAGTCCTTGGTCAGCCATTTTTCCGTCCGATTCCGTACTTTAGCTTCCGAGCTGGAGTGGTCGGATAAAGCCCTTATCCCCATATTCTGGAGGGGCCTGGCTGACCATGTTAAGGACGCTCTGGCCACTAGGGAGATTCCTGCCACACTGGAGGAGTTAATATCTATTTCTACTCGTATAGACCTCCGTTTTAACGAGCGGAGGTTGGAACGAGCCCAGTGTAGGCAGAGGTTTCGGCTGGCTCCTACCTTCGCCAAACCTTTGGAATCTCCAGTCCAGGCATCTGAGTCACATGAGACCTTGGAGGTGACACAAGCGGGATCCAAGTCTCAGTCCGCTCGTGCACATAAGGTCCGTCATGTTTGCCAGCAGTCAGGACGTCTTGCCTCCAAGAGTCCTCAGCGGTCGGGGAAACGTCAGCGTCTAGTGGCAGTTGGAGGAGGTACACTAGACACGGCGACGTTTGCCTCAAAGTTGTCCTTCAAGGGGACAATTACCATAGGCCCATCCACTCTTACGGTCGAGCTATGCTTGGATTCTGGGGCAGAGGGTAACTTTATGTCCTCCGCCTTTGCCCAGCGTCACGCAATACCCTTGGTGATGCTCGCCCAGCCAGTGACCGTTCGAGTGGTAAATGGGTCAACACTACCTTCACAGATTACCCACCAAACCATTCCTTTCACGCTATCTGTGTCTCCATCACATCAGGAGATAATCTCCCTATTAGTCATTCCTGAGGGAATTGATGAGGTCCTGTTGGGGATGCCATGGCTTCGCTACCATTCTCCTCATATTGAGTGGTCCTCTGGGAGAATTTTGGGATGGAGTAAATCCTGTGAGGGTAGATGTCAGAGGGAGTGCGTTCAGGTTGCTACTACACAGGTACCCGCAGATCTTTCCTCTCTCCCCAAGCACTATTGGTCCCATGCAGACGTGTTCTCCAAAAGAGCTGCGGAGACTCTTCCGCCTCACCGCCCCTATGACTGTCCTATTGACCTCTTGCCTGGTGCTGAGCCTCCCCGGGGTCGAGTCTACCCGTTATCTCTCCCGGAGACGGAGGCAATGTCCCAGTATATTCAGGAGAATCTGGCAAGAGGATTCATTAGGAAGTCAGTGTCACCGGCAGGGGCTGGGTTCTTCTTCGTACAGAAGAAGACTGGAGACTTACGTCCATGCATAGACTACAGGGGTCTTAACGCCATTACCGTTAAGAACAAGTACCCATTACCCCTGATATCTGAGCTCTTTGATAGGCTACGGGGAGCAAAGGTATTTACAAAGTTAGATCTGCGGGGTGCTTACAACCTGATTCGCATCCGTGAGGGGGATGAATGGAAGACGGCTTTTAACACCAGGGATGGGCACTATGAATATCTAGTGATGCCCTTTGGGCTCTGTAATGCCCCAGCCGTTTTCCAAGACTTTGTGAACGACATCTTTCGGGATATGCTCACCACCTCGGTCGTAGTCTATCTGGATGACATTCTCATCTACTCTCCAGATATAGACTCCCATCGGAGAGATGTTCGCAAAGTCTTCGACCTCTTACGGGCAAACTCCCTCTACGCTAAGTTGGAGAAGTGTGTGTTTGAGCAGGAGTCCTTGCCTTTCCTTGGTTATATCATTTCTGCCCAGGGTTTGGCTATGGATCCTGCCAAGCTACAGGCGGTAATGGACTGGCAGGAACCCCATTCTCTTAAAGCGGTGCAGCGCTTTATGGGGTTCATTAATTACTATCGCCAGTTCATTCCACACTTCTCAACTTTGGTAGCTCCCTTGGTCGCCCTCACCAAGAAGGGAGCAAATCCCAAGTTGTGGTCAGAGGAGGTCTCCAAGGCCTTTCTCTCGATTAAGTCACACTTTGCTAGCGCTCCCATCCTACATCGCCCCGATGTAGATAAACCATTCATCTTGGAGGTGGATGCCTCATCCGTTGGTGCTGGAGCAGTCCTTTTCCAAAAGGATGCTCAAGGTCGGAAGCATCCTTGCTTCTTCTTCTCCAAAACTTTCACACCAGCGGAGAGGAATTATTCCATCGGGGACAGGGAGTTGCTAGCCATGAAGTTGGCTTTTTCAGAGTGGAGACACCTCTTGGAGGGAGCTCGCTTTCCCTTCCAAGTCTTCACTGACCACAAGAACTTGGTGTATATACAGACGGCCCAGCGGCTAAATTCTCGCCAGGCTAGATGGTCCCTGTTTTTCTCCCGGTTCCATTTTACCCTCCATTTTCTCTCCGGGGAGAAGAACGTTCGTGCCGACGCTCTCTCCCGCTCCGTAGTGTCATCTGAGGAGGAGGAGGAGGAGCCTCGGCTTATTGTCCCGCCTGAGAGCCTGAGAACTGTAGCTCCGGTTTCGCTGGAGTCTGTGCCCCCGGGCAAGACTTTCGTGCCAGCTAACTTGCGACCGGAGGTTCTCTCTTGGGCTCACTCCTCCAGAGTGGGTGGGCATTTTGGGACCAAGAGGACATCTGAGCTTTTGGCGAGAACATATTGGTGGCCGCATATGGTCCGAGATGTCAAGGACTATATTCAGGCGTGCGTTTCTTGCGCCCAGAATCGGTCTCCTCGGCAACGGCCTGCTGGGTTGCTTTACCCTCTACCGGTGGCAGACAGGCCCTGGGAGATAGTCGGAATGGACTTTGTGGTGGGCTTACCCAAGTCGCGTGGCTGCTCCATTATTTGGGTTGTCACCGACCATTTCTCTAAGATGGTACATTTGGTACCGCTTCCTCGGTTACCCTCAGCACGGGCCTTGGCGGTGTTGTTCATGAAGCATGTTTTCCGATTGCATGGTATGCCTGATAAGATTGTCAGCGATCGGGGTCCCCAGTTCGCGTCTCGGTTTTGGAGAGAGCTCTGCCGTTTGCTCAGCATAGAGTTAAACCTCTCCTCTGCATATCATCCTGAGACGAATGGGTTGGTGGAGAGAACCAACCAGACTCTGGTGACATATTTGCGACATTTCGTCTCCGCTAGGCAGGATGACTGGGCATCTTTGCTACCTTGGGCGGAATTTGCCTTGAACAACGCCGTAGCCGATTCCACTGGCCAAACTCCTTTTCTCCTTAATTACGGCCAGCATCCGCGTGTTCCTGTGCCCATGCCCGTGTCTTCCACCGATTCTAGGGTGGCAGACTGGGCGGTGGAGGCACGGGACATCTGGGACCGCACACAGGATGCCATTCGGGCCTCCAAGGAGAGAATGAGGGTTTCGGCTGATACACACCGGCGTCCCGCTCCGGTCTTTGCTCCCGGCGACTTAGTGTGGCTCTCCGCCCGTAACATCAGGCTGCGAGTTGAGTCCACTAAGTTTGCTCCTCGCTACATTGGCCCGTTTAAGGTTCTGGAACAGGTCAACCCTGTGGTTTACCGTTTGGCCATTCCTCCACGCCTTGGTATCACCGATACCTTTCACGTTTCCCTCTTAAAGCCCGTTCGTTTGTCTCGGTTTTCTGAGTTATCTGCTGGGACATCGGGTTCATCCACGGATGAGTTTGAGGTGAATGCTATTGTGGGAAGCAAGGTGGTACGTGGCAAAAAATTTTATTTGGTGGATTGGAAGGGTCATGGTCCAGAGGATAGAACCTGGGAGCCTGTGGAGCACATTCGGGCTCCGCAGCTCATTGCTGCCTTCGAACGTAGCGAGGCCCAAGGAGGGGGGGCCCTAGGAGGGGGGGTAATGTTAGGGGTCGAGTTCCCGCTTCTGCACGGGGGGAATCTCGAGCCACTTCCGCTGCGGTCTCCCATTCTTGTCCAGCCGCAGTGGAGCCTGCTCAGCAAGGACGTCGGTCCCAGCGTCTTGCTCATTCTCACTCTGTTCTGAGAGTTAGTGCTGCTTCTCCAGTCTCTGCCATTAAAGTCAGTGCTGGTCAGCAGCGAGCGGACTTCTCTGGGACTAAGTCCTTGTCTGCATGTACTGAGCATGCCCAGCGTAAGGTCTCCCGTTGGAGATCGAGGGTCATGTGCTCAGGCTCTGCAGCACATTCCATTGGTCCTCTTGGCAGGTCCTAGAAGGGCAAAAGTGCTGTGGCCACTTCCTGTGCTGCTGCTATATAAACTGCGCATGACCGCACGGCCATGCGCTAGTATTGTCAAACAATTGCTAATGTGTGTATGTTGTGAGTGCAAGTCGTCCTTGGAAACCCCTACCCTATTGAATGTCTGTTCGCGGAAGGTGTATGGCTGCTATCTAGCGCCCGACTTAGCCTACAGCACTAAACACACATCTCAGCGTCCTGTAGCTGTGCCTGCCAGTACGGCGCCGTGCGCCTGCCTTGCGCTTTCCATACCCGAGTCTGGGTGGTTAGTGGCGTCCGTTAGTGCGGCATCGCTCGCACTCTTGTGCACTTATATTTCTTAAGGTTCTCTACACACCCAGTTGCGGTGTTACGCCAGCAAGGGTCTAATCGGGCTCCAATCCCTTCTGGGGTTAAGTCCGCTGACCACTTGCTCGCGCACTAGTGCGGTACTGCGGTCCTGTGAATTAACAGGATCGCTTTCTTCACGCTGGGTGAGGTTTAACCCACGCGTGTATCCTTTAGTGTACCGCCATATTGTCCGTCTTGCTAGCTGCAGGGTCTTTTACCTGCACGGTGGACCTCGGACTGCGAACGCACCTAGTTTCTTACCATCTATACTTGGTGCGTTCCGCCAGTCCTTAACATGGTGTCCGCTAATGATTGGAGCTAATTTTCCATTTAAAAAGCCAAATGGCGTGCCTTCCCTTCCGAGCCCTGCCGTGCGCCTAAACAGTAGTTTACCCCCACATATGGGGTATCAGCGTACTCAGGACAAACTGAACAACAACATTTGGGGTCCAATTTCTCATATTACCCTTGGCAAAATAGGAAATTCCAGGCTAAAAATCATTTTTGAGGAAAGAAAAATTATTTTTTATTTTCATGGCTCTGCGTTATAAACTTCTGTGAAGCACCTGGTGGTTTAAAGTGCTCAATATGCATCTAGATAAGTTCCTTGGGGGTCTAGTTTCCAAAATGGGGTCACTTGTGGGGGATCTCCAATGTTTAGGCACACAGGGGCTCTCCAAACGCGACATGGTGTCCGCTAACAATTGGAGCTAATTTTCCATTCAAAAAGTCAAATGGTACGCCTTCCTTTCCGAGCCCTGCCGTATGCCAAAACAGTGGTTTACCCCCACATATGAGGTATCGGCGTACTCGGAAGAAATTGCCCAAAAAATTTAATGATCCATTTTATCCTATTGCCCATGTGAAAATGAAAAAATTGAGGCTAAAAGAATTTTTTTGTGAAAAAAAAGTACTTTTTCATTTTTACGGATCAATTTGTGAAGCACCTGGGGGTTCAAAGTGCTCACTATGCATCTAGATAAGTTCCCTGGGGTGTCTAGTTTCCAAAATGGGGTCACTTGTGGGGGAGCTCCAATTTTTAGGCACACGGGGGCTCTCCAAACGTGACATGGTGTCCGCTAAAGAGTGGAGACAATTTTTTATTCAAAAAATCAAATGGCGCTCCTTCCCTTCCAAGCCCTGCCGTGCGCCCAAACAGTGGTTTACTCCCACATATGAGGTATCAGCGTACTCAGGACAAATTGGACAACAACTTTCGTGGTTCGGTTTCTCCTTTTACCATTGGGAAAATAAAAAAATTGTTGCTAAAAGATAATTTTTGTGACTAAAAAGTTAAATGTTCATTTTTTCCTTCCATGTTGCTTCTGCTGCTGTGAAGCACCTGAAGGGTTAATAAACTTCTTGAATGTGGTTTTGAGTACCTTGAGGGGTGCAGTTTTTAGAATGGTGTCACTTTTGGGTATTTTCAGCCATATAGACCCCTTAAACTGACTTCAAATGTGAGGTGGTCCCTAAAAAAATGGTTTTGTAAATTTCGTTGTAAAAATGAGAAATCGCTGGTCAAATTTTAACCCTTATAACTTCCTAGCAAAAAAAAATGTTGTTTCCAAAATTGTGCTGATGTAAAGTATACATGTGGGAAATGTTATTTATTAACTATTTTGTGTCACATAACTCTCTAGTTTAACAGAATAAAAATTCAAAATGTGAAAATTGCGAAATTTTCAAAATTTTCGCCAAATTTCCGTTTTTATCACAAATAAACGCAGAATTTATTGACCTAAATTTACCACTAACATGAAGCCCAGTATGTCACGAAAAAACATTCTCAGAACCGCTAGGATCCGTTGAAGCGTTCCTGAGTTATTACCTCATAAAGGGACACTGGTCAGAATTGCAAAAAACGGCAAGGTCTTTAAGGTCAAAATAGGCTGGGTCATGAAGGGGTTAAAGTTGTCCCATATTGATTGACATACACATGGTGGCACATAGCATGGTATATGTACTTTTGCATCAATTAAATCTTTACCCAGTGCCTGTGCTGTAGCTAATGCACATGTTTTATCCTTTACACCATATCTGTTTGTATTAATATACTGGTAACACCTTTACGTTTCCTCCTTGCGTTTGTATCATATGCACTTATGCTCTTTAGCATTTAATTAGCAATATCATGTTTACACTGGAATTTTGATAGTCTGATGTGTTACTTGTTTACTATATGATATACTTTGCTGTTATGATTCGGTGGTCTAGGAGCAACATGGAACGAGCTCAGAAGGAAGTGGTAACTGTACTGACCGCAGTCCCTAAGCTCAACACAACACTAGAAGTAGCCGTGGAATGTTCCTAACTCTCCCTAGGCATCTCATCACAGCCTAAGAGCTAACTACCCCTAAAGATAGAAGCAGGAAAGCTATCTTGCCTCAGAGAAAATCCCCAAAGGTTAGATTAGCACCCCACAAATAATGACTGTGAGTGGAGAGGGAAAAGACATACACAGAATGAAACCAGGATGAGCACAGGAGGCCAGTCTAGCTAAATAGATAGGACAGGATGGAATACTGTGCGGTCAGTATAAAACACTACAAAAAATCCACGCAGAGTTTACAAAAATCTCCACACCTGACTAAAGGTGTGGAGGGTAAATCTGCTTCCCAGAGCTTCCAGCAAGACAGAATTAATTCATACTGATAAGCTGGACAAACAAAGAAAGCACAGAACGGATAAGTCCACAATCTATGGACAGAAAAGAGCAAGCAAAAACTTAGCTTTGCTGAACTGGTCAGGACAACAGGGAATTCCAAAGAGATGTGAATCCAACCAGGAACCATTTACAAGTGGCACTGGCTGAAGGAAAGAGCCAGGCCTAAATAGCAGAGCAGAAGAGACGATAAGTGGAGGCAGCTGATGACAGCTAACTCCAAGGAGCAGCCATACCACTTGAAACCACAATAGGGAGCCCAAGAGCAGAACTCACAAAAGTGCCACTTACAAACACCGGAGGGAGCCCAAGAGCGGAATTCACAACAGTACCCCCCCTTGAGGAGGGGTCACCGAACCCTCACCAGAGCCCCCCGGCCGATCAGGATGAGCCAAATGAAAAGCACGAACCAAATCGGTGGCATGGACATCGGAGGCAACAACCCAAGAATTATCCTCCTGACCATAACCCTTCCACTTGACAAGATACTGAAGCCTCTGCCTCGAAAGACGAGAATCCAAAATCTTCTCAACCTCATATTCCAACTCTCCCTCAACCAACACCGGGGCAGGAGGGTCAACCGAGGGAACAACGGGCACCATATATCTCCGCAACAAAGATCTATGGAAAACATTATGAATGGCAAAAGAGGCTGGAAGAGCCAAACGAAAAGACACCGGATTAATAATTTCAGAAATTTTATAAGGGCCAATAGACCGAGGCTTAAACTTAGGGGAAGAAACCTTCATAGGAACATGACGAGAAGGCAACCAAACCAAATCCCCCACACGAAGCCGGGGACCAACACACCGACGGCGGTTACCAAAACGTTGAGCCCTTTCCTGAGACAACGTCAAATTGTCCACCACATGAGTCCAAATCTGCTGCAGCCTGTCCACCACAGAATCAACACCAGGACAATCAGAAGGCTCAACCTGCCCAGAAGAAAAACGAGGATGAAAACCAAAATTACAAAAGAAAGGTGAAACCAAAGTAGCCGAACTAGCCCGATTATTAAGGGCAAACTCGGCCAACGGCAAGAAAGACACCCAATCATCCTGATCAGCAGACACAAAGCATCTCAAATAGGTCTCCAAGGTCTGATTAGTTCGCTCAGTTTGGCCATTAGTCTGAGGATGAAACGCCGAAGAAAAAGACAAATCAATGCCCATCCTAGCACAAAAGGCCCACCAAAATCTAGAGACAAACTGAGAACCTCTGTCACACACAATATTCTCCGGAATGCCATGCAAACGAACCACATGCTGAAAAAATAATGGAACCAGATCTGAGGAGGAAGGCAATTTAGGCAAAGGCACCAGATGGACCATTTTAGAGAACCGGTCACAAACAACCCAGATAACAGACATCTTCTGGGAAACAGGAAGATCCGAAATAAAATCCATGGAAATATGCGTCCAGGGCCTCTCAGGGACCTGCAAAGGCAAAAGCAACCCACTAGCGCGGGAACAGCAAGGCTTGGCCCGGGCGCAAGTCCCACAGGACTGCACAAAAGCACGCACATCGCGCGACAAGGAAGGCCACCAAAAGGACCTAGCAACCAAATCTCTGGTACCAAAAATCCCAGGATGACCAGCCAACACTGAACAATGAACCTCAGAAATTACCTTACTAGTCCATTTATCAGGAACAAACAGCTTCCCCACTGGACAGCGGTCAGGCCTATCAGCCTGAAATTCCTGAAGCACCCGCCGCAAATCAGGGGAGATAGCAGAAAGAATCACCCCCTCCTTAAGAATGCCAACCGGCTCAAGGACTCCAGGGGAATCAGGCGAAAAACTCCTAGGGAGGGCATCAGCCTTAACATTCTTAGATCCCGGAAGATACGAGACCACAAAATCAAAACGGGAGAAAGACAGGGACCATCGAGCCTGTCTAGGATTCAGCCGCATGGCCGACCCGAGGTAAATCAGATTCTTATGATCGGTCAGGACCACAACGCGGTGTTTAGCTCCCTCAAGCCAATGTTGCCACTCCTCAAACGCCCACTTCATAGCCAACAACTCCCGATTGCCGACATCATAATTGCGTTCCGCAGGTGAAAACTTTCTGAAAAAAAAAGCACACGGTTTCATCAAAGAACCATCAGACTCCCTCTGAGACAAAACGGCCCCTGCCCCAATCTCAGAAGCGTCAACCTCAACCTGAAAAGGAAGAGAAACATCCGGCGTTTAAGCTCCTGAAAGGCCTCAACAGCCTCAGACGACCAATTCGTCACATCAGTGCCTTTCTTCGTCAAATCAGTAAGGGGCTTAACCACACTGGAAAAGTTGGCAATCAAACGGCGATAGAAATTAGCAAAGCCCAAAAATTTTTGAAGGCCTTTCACAGATGTGGGTTGGATCCAGTCATGAATAGCTTGGACCTTAACAGGATCCATTTCTATAGACGAGGGAGAAAAAATAAAACCCAAAAAAGAGACCTTCTGAACTCCGAAAAGGCACTTAGACCCCTTCACAAACAAAGCATTATCACGAAGGATCTGGAACACCATCCTGACCTGCTTCACATGAGACTCCCAATCATCGGAAAAAATCAAAATATCATCCAAATATACGACCATGAATTTATCAAGATAATTGCGGAAAATATCATGCATGAAAGACTGGAACACAGATGGAGCATTAGAGAGCCCAAATGGCATCACAAGGTATTCAAAATGGCCTTCGGGCGTATTAAATGCAGTTTTCCATTCGTCACCCTGTTTAATACGAACAAGATTATATGCCCCTCGGAGGTCAATCTTAGTAAACCAACTAGCCCCCTTAATCTGAGCAAACAAATCAGTAAGCAAAGGCAAGGGGTATTGGAATTTGACCGTGATTTTATTAAGAAGACGATAATCAATACAGGGTCTCAAGGAGCCATCCTTCTTAGCAACAAAAAAGAAACCCGCTCCTAATGGTGACGAAGAGGGCCGAATATGCCCCTTCTCCAAAGACTCCTTAACATAACTCCGCATGGCGGCATGCTCTGGCACAGACAGATTGAAATGTCGGCCCTTAGGGAACTTGCAACCAGGAATCAAGTTAATAGCACAATCACAGTCCCTGTGCGGAGGAAGGGAACTGGACTTGGGCTCATCAAATACATCCTGGAAATCCGACAAAAACTCAGGGACCTCAGAAGAGGGGGAAGAGGAAATTGACATCAAAGGAACGTCACTATGTACCCCTTGACAACCCCAACTAGTCACCGACATAGTTTTCCAATCCAGCACCGGATTATGTTCCTGTAACCATGGAAAACCCAGTACAACAACATCATGCAGGTTATGCAACACCAGAAAACGGCAATCTTCCTGATGTGCAGGAGCCATGTACATAGTCATCTGTGTCCAGTACTGAGGTTTATCCTTGGCCAAGGGTGTAGCATCGATACCCCTCAAAGGAATAGGGCTCTGCAAAGGCTGCAAGGAAAAACCACAGCGCCTGGCGAATTCTAAGTCCATTAGGTTCAGGGCAGCGCCTGAATCCACAAATGCCATGACAGAAAAGGACGACAATGAGCAAATCAGGGTCACAGATAAGAGAAATTTAGGCTGTATAGTACTAATGGTAACAGACCTAGCGACTCTCTTAGTATGCTTAGGGCAATCAGAGATAACATGAGCAGAATCACCACAGTATAAAAACAGCCTATTCTGATGTCTGAATTCCTGCCGTTCTGTTCAAGTCAAAATCCTATCACCTTGCATTGGTTCAGGACTTTGCTCAGAGGATACTGCCATATGGTGCACAGCTTTGCGCTCGCGCAGACGCCGATCAATCTGAATGGCTAGAGACATAGATTTGCTCAAACCGGCAGGCGTAGGAAAGCCCACGATAACATCTTTAAGGGCTTCAGAAAGACCTTTTCTGAAAATAGCAGCCAGAGCCTCTTCATTCCATTTAGTGAGCACAGACCATTTTCTAAATTTCTGGCAGTATAACTCTGCCGTTTCCTGACCTTGACACAAGGCCAACAGGGTTTTTTCTGCATGATCCACAGAATTAGGTTCGTCATACAATAATCCGAGCGCTTGAAAAAATGCATCAACATTCAATAATGCCGGATCCCCTGTTTCAAGAGAAAAAGCCCTGTCTTGAGGGTCACCACGCAGCAAGGATATGATGATTTTTACTTGCTGAATGGGATCACCAGAAGAACGGGGTTTCAAAGCAAAAAACAAATTGCAGTTATTTTTAAAGTTCAAAAACTTGGATCTGTCCCCAAAAAACAAATCAGGAGTAGGAATTCTAGGCTCTAAAGCCGGAGTCTGGACAACATAGTCCTGGATACTCTGTACTCTTGCAGCAAGTTGATCCACACGAGAAAACAAACCCTGAACATCCATGCCAAAGCATATATCCTCAACCACCCAGATATCAAGAGGAAAAAAAGACAAACCAGAGCACAGAAAAAAAATGGTTCTGAACTTTCTTTTCCTTCTTTTGAGATACATTTAATTCATTTTTGGCCACTTGTACTGTTATGATTCGGTGGTCTAGGAGCAACATGGAACGAGCTTAGAAGGAAGTGGTAACTGTACTGACCGCAGTCCCTAAGCTCAACACAACACTAGAAGTAGCCGTGGAATGCTCCTAACTCTCCCTAGGCATCTCGTCACAGCCTAAGAGCTAACTACCCCTAAAGATAGAAGCAGGAAAGCTATCTTGCCTCAGAGAAAATCCCCAAAGGATAGATTAGCCCCCCACAAACAACGACTGTGAGTGGAGAGGGAAAAGACATACACAGAATGAAACCAGGATGAGCACAGGAGGCCAGTCTAGCTAAATAGATAAGACAGGATGGAATACTGTGCAGTCAGTATAAAACACCACAAAAAATCCACGCAGAGTTTACAAAAATCTCCACACCTGACTAAAGGTGTGGAGGGTAAATCTGCTTCCCAGAGCTTCCAGCAAGACAGAATTAATTCATACTGATAAGCTGGACAAACAAAGAAAGCACAGAACGGATAAGTCCACAATCTATGGACAGAAAAGAGCAAGCAAAAATTTAGCTTTGCTGAACTGGTCAGGATAACAGGGAATTCCAAAGAGATGTGAATCCAACCAGGAACCATTTACAAGTGGCACTGGCTGAAGGAAAGAGCCAGGCCTAAATAGCAGAGCAGAAGAGACGATAAGTGGAGGCAGCTGATGACAGCTAACTCCAAGGAGCAGCCATACCACTTGAAACCACAATAGGGAGCCCAAGAGCAGAACTCACAAAAGTGCCACTTACAATCACCGGAGGAAGCCCAAGAGCGGAATTCACAACACTTTGCATGCTGCCCTGGTAACAAGTTCTCCTGTCAGCTTGTGGTACCACACTTTTTGGCTTACCATTGCGCATAGGGGCTCACCTGCTTTTTAAACGATTTTATTTCAATTTTCGTCATGTGTTCAATAAATTATTTTGCGATTTAGTTCTTGGTGCACCTCTTTCTCTATATATGTTCTTACAAATTCTAAGCCTTGCTGCTGTTTATTTCCATGGACTCATTGACCAATTCATGTTTTTTTATGGTGATCTGTACTCAAAAATGTATAAAAAATGTCAGTGTTACTTTTCGTTCCTCCAGTTTGCTGCTGCCATGCACAAAAAAAAAAAATTCAGGGCAGGTTCAAATCCCTTCTATATTCTACAATAATACCTCTCTTATTTGTAATTTGTCTATGCTGAGGTGTTGCAGTAGGTATAGCATATGACAGGGATCCAGTCAGGGATTATTGCCTTATAAATTCTAAGCTTTGCTGCTGCTTTCTTCCATAGACTCTTTGACCGATTCATGTTTTTTATGGCGATCTGTACTCAGAAATTCATCAAAGCAGGCAAAATTAACTGATTTAATGTGTCCATTTACAGTTTTTCTCTAGCATGTGTATGTAAGAGGTAATAGTGGGACACTACGCTACTGGAGCTGGAATTACCACTTCTGAACCGTCGAGTGCTTTGTTTCCATCTATTTCTGGGTGCTTCTAGAGTATGTTTGGATTCATTGTCCTGCTGGAAGACCTGTGACCTAGTAGGCAAACTCAGCTTTCAGATCCCAGGCACTACATTTTGACGCAAAATCCTTTGGAAATCTTCACATTTCATGATGCCTTGCACACAGTCAAGGCACCCATGGCCAGAGGCAGCAAAACATTTCCTACATTTCTTTGAACCTCCACATATTTCACTGCAAGTACTGTGCTATTTTAGTTGTATGCCTCATTCCACTTACAGTAAACAGTAGAATGATGTGTTTACAAAAAAATTCTATCTTGGTCTCATCTGTCCACAAGAAGCCTGCCGGCCCTCTAAAAATAGTGGGGAGCAGCTGCTGTCTCTCTATAAATTGTGAGGGCCACTTGCTGGCCTTCCAAGTTTCAAACTTTACAATGTTAACCCTCCATCAGGAGCAATACCTTCACTAATGAATTCAGGTTCAATGTGCCTGTCAGGCACAAGATAGAAAAATGCCTATAACATCTAATTTTCTCAATTTTTGTGCACTGGAAGTGATCAGTGACCTTCAACTGTGTTAGGACAGACAAAACACACCGAGTATATTTAGATATTATTAATGGTGCTTTCACAGCCCGGGGTCCACTGTGCAGGAGATGAACCTGCTTCTAGCAAATGGCGGTACAATATGGTGGTATAAGCGAACTCTGTTACTTCACAGAGTCGCACATAAGGGAAAGCGCTGTGCCCTGTTAACGTCACAAGGGAATACAGCTGCCTAACAGAGCAAAAGCAATCAGTGGTCAGGGAGTAGCAAGCACACAAACACCTCCTCTCCGGTGGGGCCGGAATTCTAATTCCTTTATGCCAGCCCTGAATCACCATACAAACTCCTCACCAGAGGTGCCGGTATTCTAGTGGCTTATTTCAGCCGGACCCTGACCACCAGCAGACAAGACCACTGAATAGCTAAAGCTCATAACATAAGCTGATCCTAGCGCATGGCCGAGAGGCCATGCGAACCTTATATAGCTGCAGCAGACAAGGACCTTCCAAGTGGTCCAATGGGAGCTGTTACAGGACCTGAGCGTGTGACCCCCAGTCCTCCAATGTAAAGTCCTCTATTGGGCATGCTCAGTAGAAGGACAGCAGGACTTAGTCCCAGAAGTGACTCCTCGCCGCTGACCAGTACTGGCTATAGTGGCAGAAACTGGAAGAACAGCAGTAACCAGGCACTGAGTATCTGCCTGAGCTAGATGCTGGGACAGACGTCTCCACTGAGCAGGCTCCATTGCGGCTGGAGAAGGATGGGAGACCGCAGCGGAGATGGCTCGAGATTCCCACTATGCAGAGGCGGGAACTCGACACCTAACAAACTGTATGTAATAACAGAGAGAACACATAATCAGGTGCAAAAAAAACATTTACTTTCCATAAAAGTAACAACTCTAAAAGCACACACATTTTACAACTCCCAACAAATAAACCCCAATTTTCAATGCATAACTATTATTAAAAAGTAAGGTACCTAAAATATTCATTCAGAATTAGATACCTTTAAGTTCACCAAAAAAACACATTTGCATAGGAAATAGCAAGAATTGCACATCATTTTTGCATGTGTCAGGCAGATTGCATTCTGTGTCGGCTTTCCATGGTGCAGGTGGTGCATCTCCTTTTGGAAGGTGGTAGAAGGGTGCATTTTCACTATCATCTTCTGGGAGGAATCTTTTGAGCTGAACTTGAAGGCTAGAGTGTATACTGATAGTTTTCATATGACAAAGAAGGAAGGTCCAGCTCCATGGTATCCATAAAAATTATTTTTTATTAATCATTGCAATGGTTAAGAGCCGCAAGGTTTGAAACGCGTATGCTACTATATACCTCCCCTCCTCCCGATTGTATCAAAAATATTTTTTTAATGAATTATGAAAAAAATAATTTTTATTAATATCACGGAGCTGGACCTTCCTTTGTGATCGATTGGTTTTCCTGCTGCACAGCAGTTTTCCGTGCTCCAGATTCCTGTCTACATGTGGGTGAGCTGACAAAACAACTTTTTTTCTCTTCTGGAGAGTTTTCATACTTCTACTGAATAGCTCTTCATGCACTAGTTCATGGGTCAATTTTTTCAGATTGGTTCAAGCTGGTTTTCAAGGTGAATTTATACTACCCAAATTCAACATAGTGAAAAATAAGATCATTGGCCAGCGCCTGGAGTTTCTGCTGATGCTGAAAGTTGAGCACATCTGATCAGCAGTATCAACACCCTCTTTGGTTGCAGTATAAAATGTAATTATTTCCATTTTTTTGTGCTCCAGACCCAGGATCGATGGCATCATCATCAAGCACTGAGACAAGAATTACATTTTTTTTTCATGCGGTACATAGGAAACCAAAACATTTCCATTATTGAATGCAAACATACTGCTGCACTGTTTTCTCCCTTTCACATTTCACTTTTTTTATTACAGTACCTAGATTTGAAAGATTCAGCATTTTCACATAATCAATCAGATCACAATTTGAAAACCAGTTGTCAGCTGTTATATTGTGACCTGATCCAAAAAAAGGGCTCAGCCATTCTTTTCACAACATCACCGGGTTTGTTGCTGACATGGTATGGACCTTCTGGCTGTTTTCCTGCATAAATTTCAAGGTTGTATGTGTAGGACTTCCTGGCATCAACAAGGGCATAAATTTTAATTCCGTATTTGCTAGGCTTTGATGGAATGTATTGACTAAATGCACATCTGCCATGAAAACCAGGGAGCGTTTCATCAATAGTGACGTTCTCCCCAGGGAAATAGCTTTTCTTACAGTTTTCAAAAATTTGGGGAATAAATCGTGAAATGGAGCAAGTCATATGGTTTACGTTGGGTTCGGGTAGTTCTGTTGTCAAACAGAAAGCAATGAATTAGTATCTTAAATCTTTTTAAACACATAACAAGGCCAAATTTTTCTATTCCATCACCATTTATACCCCAAAGTTCCTCCAAACTTTGGCTATTTGCCCTATAAGCTCCTGCATGATTCTATTGCAGATGAACTTGTCCTTTATAATGTCTAAATATTGATTTGTGTATGTGACAATAGAGTCCATAATGTCATCTGTGAATAAACTATTCCAGCCTTCAGCTGCAGTTTTAGCATTTCTTGCTGTTCCTTTAACTGCAGGAAGGTGAGTGAGAATGTTTTGAGGTTCCCTAAGTTTAGTTTTCATGGGTGGATTATTGCTCCATTTGTTTTTTTATTTCATCCCATATAATATGTTTCTATATCTTCTTCGTCCTCATCACTCTCACCACCTTACTCTATTTCAGAATCAATTTCACATACTTTCACTTCATCATGAGAGTCAATCTCACTTTCTTCTCCTAAATCCTCATGCAGTTTACAGGAACTGGAGTCTTTTTGCCAAGAAGAGTGGGCAGCTTTACCATCTGAGAAAATAAAGAACCTCATCCACAACTACCACAAAAGACTTCAAGCTGTCATTGATGTTAGAGGGGGCAAAACACGGTATTAAGAAATGGGGTATGTGAACTTTTGATAAGGGTCATTTGGATGATTTGGGTTGTCATTATGATTTCAAAAGAGAAAACACAGTAGTTTGACAATAAACAGCTGCCCCCAACCACAAACCATGAGCGGAGAAAAAGTTTTGGTGCTATCATTCATATTCTCTGAAAAAAGGACAAGAAAGCAAAAATTTAAATTTGGCAGGGGTATATAAACTTTTGAGCACAACTGTGTACAATTCATTATCGCAGAAAGAATGATTCTTAACAGTTTTTCAAGTCAAATCCATTTTAACTGCAGTTTTGTGTGTTTTATTGTCAATGTATACAAGTGGCATAATGCATTGACAACATTGTTCTCAGCAGTGACCTGGGATTCAGATATGCTTGGAAGGGTCTTCCCCATTCTGTTCCTATGCTATTTCAGTGCAGCTTCCATCTTTTTCAGCAATTTTTAGAACCCCCCCTTCAAAAACTTCATGATGGAGGGGGTGCCGGAAAATGCTCAAGTTTCCCATCGACTTCAATTATATTCACTACTCGGTTCGAGCACCCAATCATTATGATATGCTTGAATACCGAATACTCAAGCAATTTAGTGCTCTTTCTATTGCTTGCTCATCACTATTGCTCACCTATTGGGTTTTTACATGTTCTTGGGTTAATTTCCTTGCTATAAAAGTATAAAAACATGATAAAAATGTATTTGTATTATATAAGGAAAACCTGATGCCAGCAAAGTGAATGAGAAACCTGACATGTTATGAGCATTGAGTACTTTAGACTTGCAGATTTGGTGCAGAAAATAATCTGCAGCATCTCAATTGCCTGTACGTTTTTGCCCTGCGTTTCTCACGGTTGACTTAACTCAAATCAATCAGAAATGCCGCAAAACTGCACATTTTTGAAGCTGCATTATTCCCGCCACGAGATGCGCAAATGGTGAAAAAATTTTGCTCAATGTTTTCACATACCCTTTTTGATATTTTATTGCTCATCCATAGACTATTCCGTGGTCTGGAGTACATTTTCTTGGTATATAACCCTCAAAAGGGCATAGCCTTTATGAGTCTAGGAATATCAATATATGAGAATTTGAACAGAATGAGTATGAGGCTCTCCTTTATGTCTAATACAGAATTTATCTGTCACCTATTTTTGGCAGTTCTTGCTTCCTTCATAAACTACAGTGAAATTTCCTATTTTTAAATAAAAAAAATCAATTCTGCTTTACTTAAATTATATATTTTGAAAATACTTTTTAAATGTTGCCGTATATACAAGTCATTATACAGTAAAAAATGTTTCTTAATGTTTTTTTCCTGAAAGATGCAATTTCTCGTCGGTTTGGAATGTCTTATTGTGACTCCTTAAAGTGTAGTCTTAGTGTGGCACCATTGTTCTCAGCAGCAATATGGAAGTCAGAGATGCTTCCAGGGGTCTTCTGCATGCTGTTCTCCTTCGATTCAGCACTTTTCCTATCCATTTGAACATTTTCACAGCCCTCAGACCTCTTTGTAGGGTCTGCTGGAAATAATCTCAGCTTTCCCATTGACTCCCGTTATATTCGTTAGTCGAAATGAGCATGCGAGTATTAGGAATTGCTCAATTCGAACCACGAACACCTTTTAGTGCTCGCTCATCTCTAGTAGCTGTTAAAAGAAATGGAAACAAATCAATGTATTTTGAAAAAAATAGGTTCAGATCTGTTTTGGGATCTAATTTTAATGAGACAGACTACAGTGGGATGTTAAGAAAACTATCTCTAGGAAACATTAAGTGGACAGTTTTAGAAAGGTTTAAATTGAAGTATAGAAAGAAAATGACACTAGAACCAAGAGGTATTTTTTTACCCCTGATGATTGTCAGAACAGAATATTTAAATTGCTTATGACAAGTAACCCAAGAAACCAACCCTGTCTGGACTTAAAGAACTTGTCACTTAGCTGAAATCATAACACCCTGCTCCAAGTGATTGAAAGGTCTCTTCCATTTGTGTACGTAGCCAGAGACCTGTTACCTGTCTGAAGTGGGATGGAGAGAATCCACCCAGGGACTGCTCTTGTCTGTCCTTATGGTCTCTGACTGGATTTTAAACTATACCTTCTCCAAAGGAGAATTACGCAAATAAGCATTGCTTTGCTGGGCTATCTCCTTACAATTCAAACTGACAGTGCACTCTACTGCCTATTCGTCACTTCTAATTAGAGCTAGTGAGGAACCACACTGTCACTATGCACTTCAAAGAATATTCCACAGTAAGAAGGAAGCTCGTAGCATCGGAATTGACAACCAACACATGCTTAGTAAATCAGGGACTAGCCAAGCCCCTGAAAAGGACATCACTAATGAGGTATCTTTTCAGAATGGGGACAGAGGCTGTGACAGTGACTGCAGCCTCTGTCCACTGATGATGAACTGTTTGCGTATTCAAGCATGCACTGTGGATTATTAAATGAATCATCTAATTGGAAATAGGTAAAAAGAAAAAAAAACAGATTAAAAGGGAAAGGGTAGAGAGTTTTTGATTAAACCATATTAGAAAAACTATCATATTATTAATAGTAATGAGCGAGTATACTCGTTGCTCGGCTTTTCCTGAGTACGCTCGGGTGGTCTCCGAGTATTTGTGAGTGCTCGGAGATTTAGTTTTTGTGGATGAAGCTGCATTATTTACGGCTGCTAACCAGCCTGAGTACATGTGGGGGTTTCCCTGCTGCTAGGGAATCCCCACATGTATTCAAGCTGTCTAGCAGCCGCAAATCATGCAGCTGCGTCAACAAAAACTAAATCTCCAAGCACTCGCAAACACTTGGACACCACCCGAGCGTGCTCAAGAAAACCCGAGCAACGAGTATACTCGCTCATCACTAATTATTAACATAAATTGAGAGACATTTATAATCAAAATCAATATCAGATTTGGACCACCCATTTAAGATTAGGTCAAACCCAACTTACTACTAGCTTTCACCTTTTGACAAAACAAATGTGGACTGTGAAGATACAAGCAAAATAAATCAAATAAATACAGATGTGAACTGTGAATACATACTGTAGCTTTCAAAAGAAATGGGAACACAAGATGCAGGCAGATGAAACATGGATAAAGCAATGTTTTATGTATTCACATGTTTTGTACTACTGATTTATAAGATAAGGATCTTTTAAATTTTATCACTTAGACGCCTGCTGTGAGTGATAGCTTATGCAGGCACCAAACCTCGATATTAATATATTTAATTACATTACTTTTTGTAACAAGCCATGTTATTTACTTAAAAATAATCATTCACCTACAATAAAGAAACATTTTAGTGTAAACTTTGCAATCTGAAAAACACAAAATTTCATTTAAAAAATGGGAAGAAACAGTGTGTGGGATTTTTGATTCCATGATACTAAATGAAAGTAATTTTGCAAGCAACAAATATCCAAAGTTCCCTTTTAGTGAAAAAAAAGCATAATTGGAGAACTATGACAGGGTATCAGAGCAGATTGCAGCAATCACAAAGAGAACAAGAGGAAACAGATAAAGACCCTCTATTACCAACAATTTAGCTTGCTAGATTCAAAGAGTCAAAAGCGTTCATTAGTTTCCATAGTGTAACATGGGCTTTCAAACAGAACATCAAAGTAGAATAAGGTAGTATATGTATTTCCTTGGTTACACTTCTAAATAAAATCCCTACAGAAAGTACAAGAACGTACTTTGGAGAAGCTAGATGCTAAAGAAGTTTTTTCCTAATTTAGTAAATTCTTTAATTTGTTTGGCATCTAAATAAATATATTGTTACATAAAGGCATAAAAAACAAGATCAAATCACCACTTTCCAAATGAATCTGCACAAGTTATAACCCAGTGGTCCCCAACTCCAGGCCTCGAGGGCCGCCAACAGTGCAGCTTTTCAGGATTTCCTTAGTATTGCACAGGGGTTGGAATCATCACCTGTGCAGATGATCACATTACCACCGATGCAATACTAAAGAAATCCTGAAAACCTGCACTGTTGGCGGCCCTCGAGGCCTGGAGTTGGGGACCACTGGGTTATAACCATTCCTGGTGAATTTCTGTCATTTTAGTGTTCAGATTAGTTCAAGTGTAATGATAAAAAAAATAAATAAAAAAGATCCAGAGTAAAATATTAGTATCACTAGACCAAATGTTGGAGCTCATCAAGTAACAAAATAAAGGTAAATTCTTTGGGTTGATGCTAGACATTGGGTTGTTGTACTAAAAATCTGCTGAAGTGTGCAGATTTATTATGGGATTATTGATCTGATAGTGGGTAGATTCTTGATCTGAGACTCCCTACCATTTTGAAGTTAAATAATCTTTTCTGTACATAAGTGATCAGTCTGGGTCATCTTAGACCATGAAGGGCAAATGTAAAAAATGCTGAAGAACAAGAAGCGCAATAGGGTCTTGTCTGATGGTAAATGACAAAATGATTCAGGGAGGTGCTCACCCAGTAGGGTTGTGTGCCACACAACAGTGAATAAATATGAAATATCAACTGCTGCAGTTCCACGGGTTTAACCCCTTAATGACTGCCAATACACCTTTTAATGGTGGCATTTAAGGGTTCTTATTCCTCAGTACCGTTTTTTAACGATGCTGAGATATAAGGTTCTAGTACCCCCAGCATTGCAAAAAAATTCTCCAGGGTCAGCTGCCACAGAGAACATAATTTGGGTCGGTTTTTACCATCCCCAGTGTTGCAATCACCGTTGTTCATGGAATAACGGCGACCGCAGACTATAAAATGTCCGATTTCCTATTTATATCTCACTCCTCTGATATGATCTAGCACATCAGAGGAGAGAGAAATGGGGTCCCTTTAGCTCCCCCGGTACCTCCAGCACCTACTTCATCCCCCGATGATGTCCCCTGGCCCTCGGCATCTTCTTCCTGGAAGAAAATGGCAGGAGCATGCACAGTGCCCAAGTCAATATCTGCTGGCTTGCACCTGGCAACAATAGGAGATTTCTCCTATTGGTTCATTTTAATTACAGTAATAGAACGTATCACAGCGATAAAATTAAAAAATAGTAAATCAATCCCTCTTTATCACCCCCTTAGCTAGGTACAAATAATAAAATAAAAAAAGTATTTTTTACCATTTTTTCATTAGGGTTAAAGTTGGGGCTAGTGTTAGGGTTGTGGTTAGAGCTAGTGTTAGGGTTGGGGCTAGAGTTGGGATTAGGTTTGGAGCTACAGCTAGAGTTAGGGTTGGGTTAGGGTTGGTTTGAGGCTAGAGTTAGAGCTAGGGATAGGGTTGGGATCGGGATAGGGTTGGGGCAAGAGCTAGGGTTAGGGCTAGGCTAGAGTTAGGGTGTGGCAAAGGTTGGGCTAGAGTTATGGTTAAGGCTAGGTTTAGGGTTGGGGCTTGGGTTGGGGTTAGGATTGTGTTCTGTTAGGGTTGTTGTGGGGTTATGGTTGTGTTAGGGTTAGGGTGTTGTGGTTAGGGTTGTGGTTAGGGTTATGTTTAAGGTTGGGTTTAGGGGTGTGTTAGGGTTGGAGTTAGATTTTGTGGGTTTCCACTGTTTAGATATGTCAGGGGGTCTCCAAATGCGACATGGTGCCCGCCATTGATTCCATACAATTTTCCATTCAAAAAGTCAAACGGTGCTCCCTCCCTTGTGAGCCCTGCCATGCGCCCAGACAGTGGATTTCCCCCACACATGGGGTATCGGCATACTCAGGAGAAATTGCGCAAAAAACTTTGCAGTCCATTTTCTCCTGATACCCTTGTGATAATTAAAAAGTTTGGTTCTAAATTAATTTTTCTGTGAAAAAAGTTAAATGTTCATTTTTTCTTTCCACATTGCTTTAGCTCTTGTGAAGCACCTGAAGGGTTAATAAACTTCTTGAATGTGGTTTTGCACACCTTGAGGGGTGCAGTTGTTAGAATGGTGTCACTTTTGGGTATTTTCTGCTATATTGACCCCAAAACACACTTCACATGTGAGGTGGTCGATAAAAACATGATTTTGAAAATGTTGTTGGCAAAATTAGAAATCGCTGGTCAAATTTTAACCCTTTAAACATCCTAACAAAAAAATTATGTTTCCAAAATTGTGCTTATGTAAAGTAGACATGTGGGAAATAGTATTTATTAACTATTTTGTGCAATATTACTCTTTGATTTAAGGGCACAAAAATTTAAGGTTTAAAAATTGCAAAAAATTTTAAAATTGTTGCCAAATTTCCATTGTTTTTATAAATAAATGCAAGTTATAGCAAAGAAATTTTGCAAGTAACATGAATTACAATATGTCACAAAAAAACATTCTCAGAATCAGTGGGATCCGTTAAAGTGTTCCAGAGTTATAACCTCAAAAAGTGACAGTGGTCAGAATTGTAAAAATTGGCTTGATCATTAAGTACAAAATTGGCTCTGTCACTAAGGGGTTAAAACAGAGCATAAGATGCTAGAAAGGAATAAGTAGATCGCAATGCATGTGGTTTTTCCTAATGAAGAAGTCAGATAATAAACCCCAATAATTTTTTCAGTTTCCGGATTTTCTTGTGGAACTTCGTCCGCAGTGAAGAATGTCCACTTACTCCTTTCTTGCATACTACTTAAAGAGTAAAAGTCAGCCGAAACAAAGGATGTTGTCAAACCAATTTCACCATAGCGTGATTTAAGGAATTTTATGTAGGCTGGTGGGTGTTAGCCTCAGAGGTTAAAGACATACAGTATATTCAGAAAATTAAGGCATTTGCTGTCTGTCTTTCAGAATTGACACAATTAAACCCTCATCTGTTCAACACATGAAATAAAAAGTTAAGGTAGAGGATCATGTTAAAGGGAAGCTATCATCAGAAAATGACCTGTTGTAAGTAGAGATAAGCGAACATTTCATAGTTCTGTTCGAATCGGTTCGGTGAACATTATGACATTCACCACACGTTCTCCGTACTGTTTGCCCAACATTCCTGAGTCCTATTAAATTCAATGGGAGGCAAAACCAAATGTATAAACAACACCTTAAGGGGTGAAAAAAGCTTGCCAAACAGCTCAAATTAGGGGCAGACACTATGAAAAGTAGCATCAATTGACCACAGTAGACATTTGCTGATGGCACTGAAGCACTCAGTCAAGGTCCATGCATGAGGTATCAGGGTCTGGGCCAACATTTTAAGCTTTGAACTGAAGTTTCAATTCAGATGTGGTGGGTAAGGGAGAGGTGTAAGCCTTCTGTGCTGGTAGCCCTGATATCTCATGCAACAGCTGAATCTTATTTTCCCAGCCACAAACATCAATTTCATAAAGTTTACATATATTGTACTAATGATAGAAAAATGTAAGGATAGTAACACAGGTAGTTGAGTGAAATTAAGTGTAGGCCTGCCGGTCTGGGAGCCATAATACTACAGCTAACACACATGAAGGAGACACAACTTGGATTTGCAACATTTAAAAAAATAATTGTCGCACAGTACTAAAGTGACATAAATTTCCACAGAGTAGAAACAGTATATTAGGCCTCTGACACACCTTCCACTACAAGCAACCCACTAGATGGAGACCAAATTTGGAGTCATTACATTTCAAAAAATTATTGTCACACACCACTAAAATGGCATCAATTTCCACAGAGTAGAAACAGTATAATAGGTCTCTGACACACTTTCTCCTACAGGCAACTCCCCAGATGGAGACCCAACATGGAGACTTCACATTTCAAAAAATAGTTTGAACCCACAACGCCTAGCATACTCCAAATCCATCAAATTCAGGGCAGCGCCTGAATCCACAAATGCCATGACAGAATACGATGACAAAGAGCAGATCAAGGTAATGGACAGAAGAAATTTTGACTGTACCGTACCAATGGTGGCAGACCTAGCGAACCGCTTAGTGCGCTTAGGACAATCAGAGATAGCATGAGTGGAATCACCACAGTAGAAACACAGCCCATTCAGACGTCTGTGTTCTTGCCGTTCAACTCTGGTCAAAGTCCTATCGCACTGCATAGGCTCAGGTTTAAGCTCAGGTAATACCGCCAAATGGTGCATAGATTTACGCTCACGCAAGCGTCAACCGATCTGAATGGCCAAAGACATAGACTCATTCAGACCAGCAGGCATAGGAAATCCCACCATGACATCCTTAAGGGCTTCAGAGAGACCCTTTCTGAAAATAGCTGCGAGCGCACCTTCATTCCATTGAGTGAGTACAGACCACTTTCTAAATTTCTGACAATATACCTCTATCTCATCCTGACCCTGACACAGAGCCAGCAAATTTTTCTCTGCCTGATCCACTGAATTAGGTTCATCGTACAGCAATCCGAGCGCCAGGAAAAACGCATCGATATTACTTAATGCAGGATCTCCTGACGCAAGAGAAAACGCCTAGTCCTGAGGGTCGCCACATAAAAAAGAAATAATGATCCTAACTTGTTGAACTGGGTCACCAGAGGAGCGAGGTTTCAAAGCCAGAAATAGTTTACAATTATTTTTGAAACTCAGAAATTTAGTTCTATCTCTAAAAAACAAATCAGGAATAGGAATTCTCGGTTCTAACATAGAATTCTGAACCACAAAGTCTCGAATATTTTGTACTCTTGCCGTGAGCTGATCCACACATGAAGACAGACCTTTAATGTCCATCGCTACACCTGTGTCCTGAACCACCCAAATGTCTAGGGGAAAAAAAAGGCAAAACACAGTGCAGAGAAAAAAAAATGGTCTCAGAACTTCTTTTTTCCCTCTATTGAGAATCATTAGTACTTTGGCCTTCAGTACTGTTATGATAAGGTAATTCAGTACCACAATGGACATAGAGGTCAGAGCACATACAGTGATCTGACAATAACCCAAAAACATAGAACGAGCTCTGAGACGTGGGAACTCTGCTGACCGCAATCCCTAATCCTCTCCAACCACACTAGAGGCAGCCGTGGATTGCGCCTAACGCTCCCTATGCAACTCGGCACAGCCTGAGAAACTAGCTAGCCTGAAGATAGAAAATAAGCCTACCTTGCCTCAGAGAAATACCCCAAAGGAAAAGGTAGCCCCCACATATAATGACTGTGAGTTAAGATGAAAAGACAAACGTAGAGATGAAATAGATTTAGCAAAGTGAGGCCCGACTTTCTGAACAGAGCGAGGATAGGAAAGGTAACTTTGCGGTCAACACAAAACCCTACAAAAACCACGCAAAGGGGGCAAAAAGACCCTCCGTACCGAACTAACGGCACGGAGGTACACCCTCTGCGTCCCAGACCTTCCAGCAAGCAAGAAAAAACAAATAGACAAGCTGGACAGAAAAAACAGCAAACAAAATAGCAAAGCGGAACTTAGCTATGCAGAGCAGCAGGCCACAGGAACGATCCAGGAGGAAACAGGTCCAATACTAGAACATTGACTGAAGGCCAGGATCAAAGAACTAGGTGGAGTTAAATAGAGCAGCACCTAACGACTTCACCACATCACCTGAGGAAGGAAACTCAGAAGCCGCAGTACCACTCTCCTCCACCAACGGAAGCTCACAGAGAGAATCAGCCGAAGTACCACCTGTGACCACAGGAGGGAGCCCTGCCACAGAACTCACAACACACTGGG
Organism: Ranitomeya imitator; assembly: GCF_032444005.1. Lineage (NCBI taxonomy): Eukaryota > Metazoa > Chordata > Amphibia > Anura > Dendrobatidae > Ranitomeya > Ranitomeya imitator. The sequence continues at coordinate 478,395,648 of NC_091282.1, read as the reverse complement.
CCTGAGTTTTGGGTCAGTCTCCCCCCAAAAAAGGAGAGATTCAAATTCTCACAATGTGAATCTCAACTACCGCGGTCACAGCGGTTGCCACTGCGATGGGGCCCGGCAGGTCAGGGGCCCGCCGCCCGGCAGGTCAGAGGCACCGGCCGACACCATGCTGCAGTGCAGGAGATCCCTCCAGTACGGCAACAGTCCGAGGCGTATCTAGGGGGAGGGGGCAGCCGGGGTATGGGAGAGTTGGGAACTTGGAAGCAGCTCCAGTCAGCACTGTGAGACTGTGACAGCGTCTCCTGCTCTGAGCCCCGGGACTGAAGGGGAGAGCAGGGGAGGTGCGGGACATGACAGCGGTGTGCAAGCAGGAGAAGCTGAGGAACTGCAGGTTCATATCAGCCTCCCCTTTACCAGAGAGGAGTGTGAGATGTGTGTATGAGCTGGTGTGTTTGTGTGTGATATCTATAGTGTGTGTGTTATATATGTAGTGTGTGTGTGTGTGTGATATCTGTAGTGCGTGTGTTATATATGTTGTGTGTGTGTGACATCTGTAGTGTGTGTGTGTGTGTGTGTGTGTGATATCTATAGTGTGTGTGTGTGTGTGATATCTGTAGTGTGTGTGTGATATCTGTAGTGCGTGTGTGTGATATCTGTAGTGCGTGTGTGTGATATCTGTAGTGCGTGTGTGTGATATCTGTAGTGTGTGTGTGATATCTGTAGTGTGTGTGTGATATCTGTAGTGTGTGTGTGTGATATCTGTAGTGTGTGTGTGATATCTGTAGTGTGTGTGTGTGATATCTGTAGTGTGTGTGTGTTGTGATATCTGTAGTGTGTGTGTGTGTGATATCTGTAGTGTGTGTGTGTGTGATATCTGTAGTGTGTGTGTGTGTGTGTGTGATATCTGTAGTGTGTGTGTGTGTGATATCTGTAGAGTGTGTGTGTGTGATATCTGTAGTGTGTGTGTGTGATATCTGTAGTGTGTGTGTGTGTGATATCTGTAGTGTGTGTGTGTGTGTGTGATATCTGTAGTGTGTGTGTGTGTGTGTGTGTGAGACATCTGTAGTGTGTGTGTGATATCTGTAGTGTGTGTGAGGCAGGGGCGTAACTACCACAGTCTGGCAAGTCAAGGGCCCAACAGGTCAGTGCCCATGACTCCCCCCGTCACAGCCGCCGCAGTGAACTATACCGGCGTTTATGGAGCTGATGCTCCCTCTCCCATCATTCCCCTCTGCCTCTGACACTGCGGGTGCGTGATGACATCACTTCATTGCGCACCCGCTGTGTGCGGGGCCAAGGCAGTGCAGCATCTGCACAGGTGATGGTGGCCACCATATTGACAAAGCCTGTGGCGGCTGGGACCGGGAACAGGCGGTTCCGGAGCTAATGGGGGGCACGTGGACCAAGCCGCCGAGGAGGGGGATGCCGCAGCGGCTCAGCCATATGGAGGATCCGGGGATGAACATGGAATGTATAGGACCGGCGGAGGTGAGGTGTGTCTGCTGCCCATGTGTCGCCGTCTCGGCCCCCAGCATCCCTGGCCCCCTGTGACACCAGCCCCGTTTCCTCCCTGCTGTCCTGTGCCCCATGTCCTAGTAGGTCCCCAGGTTCAGGTCATTGTGCTCCTCTGGGCCCCCCGTACACACCTTGTTCCTTCTCCCCTGGTCTCCCAATGCTCCTCATCTCCCATGCCCTGAGTCCTCCTGCACCCCCCATGAATTCCCTACCCCTTGTCCCCGTGTGACTCGTCTGCCCTGCTCTCAAGTCTCCCCTGTCCCCTGTCTCACCATGTGTTCTCCATCTACCCTGTCCTTGTAATCCCTGTGCCCCCTTCTTCCCTCCTCCCAAGTCTCCCCCCGTCTTCCTCTGTCCCCTTGCAGCCCTTGCGTCCCTATCTACTCTGCCCTCGGAGTCCCCTTGTGTCCTCTTGTGCCTGTCTCCCTTGCACCCTAGTCCCCGTGTGTCCCATTGTACCCTTCTCCCCTTCCTCTTAGTCCCTATGAGTCCCCTTGTGCTTTTATCCCTTGTCCCCGTGTGTAGCCTTGTGTCAGTGTCCCTTGCCCACTAGTCCCTGTGTGTCCCCTTGCGCCTGTCTCCCTTGTCCCCTTATGCTTGTGTCCCTTGTCCCCGTGTGCCAGTCTCCCTTGCCCATTAGTCCCTGTGTCCCCTTGTCAGTCTCCCTGGCCAACTAGTCCCCGTGTGCCCCTTGTGTCAATCTGCCTTGTCCACTAGTCCCCGTGTATCCCCTTGTCAGTCTCCCTGGCCAACTAGTCCCTGTGTGTCCCCTTGTGCCAGTCTCCCTTGTCCTCTTGTGTCAGTCACCCTTGCCCACTAGTCCCCTTGTAACCTTCTCCCCTGCCTTCTAGCCCCCATGTGTCCCCTTGTGCCTGTCTTCCTTGCTCCCTAGCCCCCCTATGTTACCCTTGTGCCTGTCTCCCCTACCCCCTTGTGTCCTTGTCCCCTGCCCCCTAGTCACCATTTGCTCATGTCTTTCTCACTGCCCCTGTATGGAGGGGCTGCATTACACAATGAGGGGGCTGCATTATATTCTATGGAGGTTACATTGTATTGTATGGCAGGGCTGCAGTATACGCTGTGGGGTGGCTGTATTATATTATATGTGTATTAGTATTATTTCTGTATTAGTTCTGGATAAAGCCTTTTAGAGGGGTAACAGCGGCGCATCTGCGTCTTGCTGGTGGACATGTAGGCTTAATACCCTTAGTGGATGGGGGATAGCACTCCTGCGTCCTGTGGGAAGTTTCAAAAAAAAAAAAAAAACGTCAGATTGAGTCGCTTGTACCTACTATTTGATCTGTCACATTTGATTGATTTCTGTTTTTCACTTGAATAAATTAGCAAGTTTCAAAAAATCCTTTTGTTTCTAAGATATTCCACACAGGGAGTGCGGTGGATTTCAATACTGATACTAGATCTACGGTCTGTCTCACCAGCACCCCGATCTAAATTTAGAGTTCAGGCCAAATTATATATATTTATATTATATGTGGGCTGCATTATACTGAATCGAGGACTATGGGGAATATATTATACTATATCAAGAACTATTGTGCATCATACTATGGGAAGTGAATTGGACAACATGGATGACGATGGCGGTGCATTATACTATATGGAGCACTATGAGGAGTGTATTATACTATATGGAGGACTGAGCAGTGTATTTTAATATATGGAGGACTATGTAGAGTGTATAATACTAAATGGAGGACTGAGGAGTGTATTATACTATATGGAGGACTATGAGGGGTGCATTATACTATATGGAGGAGCACTATGAGCAGTATATTATACTATATGGAGGACTGAGCAGTGTATTTTAATATATGGAGGACTATGTGGAGTGTATAATACTAAATGGAGGACTGAGGAGTGTATTATACTATATGGAGGACTATGAGGGGTGTATTATACTATATGGAGGACTGAGCAGTGTATTATACTATATGGAGCACTACGAAGAGTGTATTATGCTATATGGAGCACTATGAGGAGTGTATTTTAATATACGGAGGAGTGTATTATACTATATGGAGGACTTAGGAGTGTACAATACTATATGGGGGACTATGGGGAGTGTATTATACTATAAGGAGTACTATGGGGGTGCATTATACTTCTTATATGGATCCCCATGACTTCAATGTTAGCCCCTGATGAGTATAATGGTTTATTTTCTTTTATACATTACATAACAATGGCAGGGGGACAAATATATGCCAGGATGGGACACTGGATAGTTATGCAACTGAGGTCACACTATACAACTTTGCAATAAAGCTATAGTGTGCAAAATTAACAGGGAAAATGTGAATTTGGGTGGAAAATATTTTGGCATGGTGGGGGGGCCCCATTTGAAAGTTCGCACCGGGGCCCATAACTTTGTAGTTACGCCACTGGTGAATCTACTGCAGTCCTGTTAGTTTGGTGTATGTCAGCCAGCCACTTTTGCCACTTACATTGCATTGTTTTATACACTGGGCCTGAGGATTGGGTCAGTCTCCCCCAAAAAAAGGGAGTTTCAAATTCTCACAAACTGGGTCTACTGCAGTCCTGTTAGTTTGGTGTATGTCAGCCAGCCACTTTCTGCCACTTAAATTGCGTTGTTTTATACACTGGGCCTGAGTTTTGGGTCAGCCTCCCCCCAAAAAAGGGAGATTCAAATTCTCAACAAGTTAATATACACCTTCTACCTTGTTTTACAGTACCATATAACGGTTGTTATTTTGGTTAGATTTTCCAAAAAATGAGGAAACATCAGAAAGGCATTGAAGAAGAATGGTGAGATCAGTTAAGGACAATCCTCAGACCACCTCCAGAGAGCTGCAGCATCAACTTGCTGCAGATGGTGTCACTGTGCATCGGTCAACTATACAACGCACTTTGCACAAGGAGAAGCTATATGGGAGAGTGATGCGAAAGAAGCCGTTTCTGCAAGCACGCCACAAACAGAGTCGGCTGAGGTATGCAAAAGCACATTTGGAGAAGCCAATTTCTTTTTGGAAGAATGTCTTGTGGACTAATGAAACCAAGATTGAGTTGTTTGGTCATACAAAAAGGCGTTATGCATGGCGGCCAAAAAACACAGCATTCCAAGAAAAACACTTGCTACCCACAGTAAAATTTGGTGGAGGTTCCATCATGCTTTGGGGCTGTGTAGCCAATGCCGGCATTAGGAATCTTGTTAAAGTTGAGGGACTCATGGATTCATCTCAGTATCAGCAGATTCTTGACAATAATGTTCATGAATCAGTGAAAAAGTTGAAGTTATGCAGGGGATGGATCTTTCAGCAAGACAATGATCCAAAACACCGCTCCAAATCTGCTCAGGCATTCAAGCAGATGAACAATTACACTGTTCTGGAATGGCCATCCCAGTCCCCAGACCTGAATATCATTGAACATCTGTGGGATCATTTGAAGAGGGCTGTCCATGCTCGGCGACCATCAAACTTAACTGGAATTATTTTGTAAAGAGGAATGGTCAAAAATGCCTTCATCCAGGATCCAGGAACTCATTAAAAGCTACAGGAAGCGACTAGAGGCTGTTATTTTTGCAAAAGGAGGATCTACTAAATATTAATGTCACTTTTCTGGTGGGGTGCACATACTTATGCACCTGTCAAATTTTGTTTGAATGCAGATTGCACATTTTCTGTTAGTACAATAAACCTCATTTCAAGGCAGAAACATTACTGTGTCCAACAGTTATTAGATATATGAAACTGAAATAGCTGTTGCAAAAAAAACAATTTTTATAAAACATTAAGCTTAAGATTAATAGGGGTGCCCAAACTTTTTCATATAACTGTATATTGCCCAGCTACGTAGTATATTGCCCAGCCACGTAGTATATTACCCGGCCACATAGTATATTGCCCAGCACGTAGTATATTGCCCAGTCACGTAGTATATTGCCCAGTCAAGTAGTATATTGCCCAGCCACGTAGTATATTGCCCAGCAACGTAGTATATTGCCCAGCCACGTAGTATATTGCACAACCACGTAGTATGTAGTATATTGATCAGCTACATAGTATTTTGCCCAGTCACGTAGTATATTGCCCAGTCACGTAGTATATTGCCCAGCCACGTAGTATATTGTACTGCCACGTAGTATGTAGTATATTGGTCCGCCACGTAGTATATTGCCCAGTAATGTAGTATATTGGCCAGTGACATAAAATAAAAAATAAACATATACTCACCTTAGTCCTAGCTCCTGTGAATGGTGCAAGCGGCAGCTTCCGGGGCCAGGGTTGGTATGACTATGAGTGCAGGACCTGTGATGACGTCGCGGTCACATGACCGTGACGTCATGGCAGGTCCTTCTCACGCAGGCACGCAGGACCTGTGATGATGTTGCGGTCACATGGCCGTGATGTCATGGCAGGTCCTTCTCGCGCAGGCGCGCAGGACCTGTGATGACGTCACAGTCACATGACCGTGACATCATGGCAGGTCCTTCTCCCATAGCATCCTTAGCACTGGAACCTGCCGGCGGACAGGACGCGACATCGGAGGGTGAGAATAACTTTTTTTTAATATTATTATTTGTAACATTAGATCGTTTTACTATTGATGCTGCATACAAAAACTTGGTCACACAGGGTCACACAGGGTTAATAGCTGCGTAACCGGAGTGTGTTACACCGCGCTCTGGTAACGCTGGCATTAACCCTGTATGAGGGCTGACTGGATGACTGGAGGGGAGTATGGAGTGGGCACTGACTGCAGCCATATTGCCGCCGGACTGTGGCCGTCGCTGATTGGTCGTGGCAATGGTCGTGGGTGTTTTGCCACAACCAATCAGCGACTTGGATTCCATGACAGACAGAGGCCGCGACCAATGAATATCTGTGACAGAAAGACAGACGGTAGTGACCCTTAGACAATTATATAGTAGATTCTCTACTTCTCTGAACACAATTCACCATCAAACTCAACCATACCCAAAAGGCTCATGAAACATTTATCTAACCCCTTTTTCCTCAAGATGGTTGTACCATCATTGTAAATAATCACCTGTAATTTGTGTAATCCCCACCTCATTGCAGATTTTAAGCTCTGAATTGCAGGGTCATCATTATTTTTGCTTTGTTTGATTATCTTAAACATGGTGACTTTTGATTGTTTTATATGAACTGCTGACTTGCAAAGCTATGCGGAATGTGTTTGCGATATATAAAAAAAGGCTATTATTATTAGTAGATTGAAGATGGTGAAGTTCTAGCTGTTAGGTTTGCCATGTGTAGGAGGAAAGAAGCTTTTACATGAGCACGACTGCACAAATGAGGGTTTACTGCTGTGCTGACACAGGGTGGAATAGTGTTGCGAATTCTGTTGTCAAGCTCCATCCTGTGGTCATGAATGGTACTTCGGCTGGTTCTGTCCATGGGCTTCCTCTGGTGGCTGTGAGTGGAGCTGCTGCTTCTGAGTTTCCTTCCACAGGTGACGAGGTTAATTCATTAGCGGGCTGCTCTATTTAACTCCACTTAGATCATTGCTCCATGCCAGCTGTCAATGTTCTAGTATTGGTCTAGTTCGCTCCTGGATCGTTCTGGTGACCTGTCTTCTCCAGCAGAAGCTAAGTTCCTGCTTGTTTTTCTCTTCTTTGCTATTTTTTCTGTCCAGCTTGCTATTTTGATTTTTGTCTTGCTTGCTGGAAGCTCTGGGATGCAGGGTGGCGCCTCGGTGCCGTGAGTTGGTGCGGAGGGTCTTTTTGCGCACTCTGCGTGTTTTTTTTGTAGTTTTTGTGCTGACCGCAAAGTTACCTTTCCTATCCTCTGTCTGTTCAGTAAGTCGGGCCTCTCTTTGCTAAAATCTATTTCATCTCTGTGTTTGTGATTTTCATCTTAACTCACAGTCATTATATGTGGGGGCTGCCTTTTCCTTTGGGGAATTTCTCTGAGGCAAGGTAGGCTTTATTTTTCTATCTTTAGGGCTAGCTAGTTCTGAGGCTGTGACGAGTTGCATAGGGAGCGTTAGGAGCAATCCACGGCTATTTCTAGTGTGTGTGATAGGATTAGGGATTGCGGTCAGCAGAGTTTCCACTTCCCAGAGCTTGTCCTGTATCATTGTAACTATCAGGTCTTTTCGGGTGCTCTTAACCACCAGGTCCATTATTGTACTAACCACCAGGTCATAACAGTACAGCTGGCCCAAAGTATTAATGCATCTCAATAGAGGGATAAGAGAAGCTCTGAGACCATTTTTTTTTCTTTGCAGTGTGTTTTGTCTCTCTTTTCCCTTTTACCTCTGGGTGGTTCAGGACACAGGTGTAGATATGGACATTCAAGGTCTGTCCTCTTGGATGGATAATCTTACTGCAAGGGTACAAAACATTCAAGATTTTGTGATTCAGAATCCGATGTGAGAGCCTAGGATTCCAATTCCTGATTTGTTTCTTGGGGATAGATCTAAGTTTCTGAATTTCAAAAATAATTGTAAATTGTTTCTTGCTTTGAAACCTCGCTCCTCAGGTGACCCTGTTCAACAAGTGAAAATCATTATTTCTTTGTTACGTGGCGACCCTCAAGACTGGGCATTTTCCCTTGCGCCAGGAGATCCGGCATTGCGTGATGTTGATGCGTTTTTTCTGGCGCTTGGATTGCTTTATGATGAACCAAATTCAGTGGTTCAGGCAGAGAAAATCTTGCTAGCTCTGTGTCAGGGTCAGGATGAGGTAGAGATATATTGTCAGAAGTTTAGGAAGTGGTCTGTGCTCACTCAGTGGAATGAGTGTGCCCTGGCAGCAATTTTCAGAAAGGGTCTCTCTGAAGCCCTTAAGGATGTCATGGTGGGATTTCCCATGCCTGCTTGTCTGAATGAGTTTTTGTCTTTGGCCATTCAGATCGATCGACGCTTGCGTGAGTGTAAAGCTGTGCACCATTTGGCGGTATTATCTGAGCATAGACCTGAGCCTATGCAATGTGATAGGACTTTGACCAGAGCTGAACGGCAAGAACACAGACGTCGGAATGGGCTGTGTTTTTACTGTGGTGATTCCACTCATGCGATCTCCGATTGAACTAAGCGCACTAAGCGGTTCGCTAGGTCTGCCACCATTGGTACGGTACTGTCGAAATTTCTTTTGTCCGTTACTCTGATTTGCTCCTTGTCATCCTATTCTGTTATGGCATTTTTGGATTCAGGCGCTGCTCTGAATTTGATGGACTTGGAGTTTGCTAGGCGCTGTGGTTTTTTCTTGGAGCCCTTGCAGTATCCTATTCCATTGAGAGGAATTGATGCTACGCCTTTGGCCAAGAATAAGCCTCAGTACTGGACCCAATTGACCATGTGCATGGCTCCTGCACATCAGGAGGATATTCGCTTTTTGGTGTTGCATAATCTGCATGATGTGGTCGTTTTGGGGTTGCCATGGCTACAGGTCCATAATCCAGTATTAGATTGGAAATCTATGTCTGTGTCCAGCTGGGGTTGTCAGGGGGTAAATGGTGATGTTCCATTTTTGTCAATTTCGTCTTCCACTCCTTCTGAAGTCCCAGAGTTTTTGGCGGATTACCGGGATGTATTTGATGAGCCCAAATCCAGTGCACTACCTCCTCATAGGGATTGTGATTGTGCTATTAATTTGATTCCTGAAAGTAAGTTTCCTAAGGGCCGACTGTTCAATTTATCTGTGCCAGAACACGCCGCTATGCGGAGTTATATAAAGGAATCTTTGGAGAAAGGTCATATTCGCCCGTCGTCATCACCGATAGGAGCAGGGTTCTTTTTTGTGGCCAAGAAGGATGGTTCTTTGAGACCTTGTATTGATTACCGCCTTCTTAATAAAATTACAGTAAAATTTCAGTATCCTTTGCCGCTGCTGTCTGATTTGTTTGCTCGTTTTAAAGGGGCTAGTTGGTTCACCAAGATAGATCTTCGAGGGGCGTATAATCTTGTGCGAATTAAACAGGGCGATGAATGGAAAACAGCATTTAATACGTCCGAGGGCCATTTTGAGTATCTGGTTATGCCATTCGGGCTTTCCAATGCTCCATCAGTATTTCAGTCCTTTATGCATGACATCTTCCGAGAGTACCTGGATAAATTCCTGATTGTATATTTGGATGATATTTTGGTCTTTTCGGATGATTGGGAGTCTCATGTGAAGCAGGTCAGAATGGTGTTCCAGGTCCTTCGTGCGAATTCCTTGTTTGTGAAGGAGCCAAGCATTGCGTGGTGGTCTTCACGGATCACAAGAATTTGACTTATCTCGAGTCTGCCAAACGGTTGAATCCTAGACAGGCTCGTTTGGTCGCTATTTTTCTCCCGTTTTGATTTTGTGGTTTCGTACCTTCCGGGCTCTAAGAATGTGAAGGCTGATGCCCTGTCAAGGAGTTTTGTGCCTGACTCTCCGGGTGTTCCTGAGCCGGCGGGTATTCTCAAAGAGGGGGTAATTTTGTCTGCCATCTCCCCTGATTTGCGGCGGGTGCTGCAAAAATTTCAGGCTGATAGACCTGACTGTTGCCCAGCGGAGAAACTGTTTGTCCCTGATAAATGGACTAGTAGAGTTATCTCTGAGGTTCATTGTTCGGTGTTGGCTGGTCATCCTGGAATCTTTGGTACCAGAGATTTGGTGGCTAGATCCTTTTGGTGGCCGTCTTTGTCACGGGATGTGCGTTCTTTTGTGCAGTCCTGTGGGACTTGTGCTCGGGCTAAGCCCTGCTGTTCTCGTGCCAGTGGGTTGCTTTTGCCCTTGCCGGTCCCGAAGAGGCCCTGGACGCATATTTCTATGGATTTTATTTCGGATCTCCCCGTCTCTCAAAAGATGTCGGTCATTTGGGTGGTTTGTGATCGCTTCTCTAAGATGGTCCATTTGGTACCCTTGTCTAAATTGCCTTCCTCCTCTGATTTGGTGCCATTGTTCTTCCAGCATGTGGTTCCTTTTTCCTTTGCATTCCGGAGAACATCGTTTCGGACAGAGGTTCCCAGTTTGTTTCGAGGTTTTGGCGATCCTTTTGTGCTAGGATGGGCATTGATTTGTCTTTTTCCTCGGCTTTCCATCCTCAGACAAATGGCCAAACCGAACGAACTAATCAGACTTTGGAAACATATCTGAGATGCTTTGTTTCTGCTGATCAGGATGATTGGGTGTTCTTTTTGCCTTTGGCTGAGTTCGCCCTTAATAATCGGGCCAGCTCGGCTACTTTGGTTTCGCCGTTTTTCTGCAATTCTGGTTTCCATCCTCGTTTCTCTTCAGGGCAGGTTGAGTCTTCGGACTGTCCTGGTGTAGATATTGTGGTGGATAGATTGCAGCAGATTTGGACTCATGTGGTGGACAATTTGACATTGTCCCAGGAGAAGGCTCAACGTTTCGCTAACCGCCGGGCTGTGTGGGTCCCCGACTTCGTGTTGGGGATTTGGTTTGGTTGTCGTCTCGTTATGTTCCTATGAAGGAGATACGTGGCGCCTGTGGTTCCATCCGTTGATCCTCCTGCCCCGGTGTTGGTTGAGGGGGAGTTGGAGTATGTGGTGGAGAAGATTTTGGATTCTCGTATTTCGAGACGGAAACTCCAGTACCTGGTCAAGTGGAAGGGTTATGGTCAGGAAGATAATTCCTGGGTTTTTGCCTCTGATGTTCATGCTGCCGATCTGGTTCGTGCCTTTCATTTGGCTCGTCCTGGTCGGCCTGGGGGCTCTGGTGAGGGTTCGGTGACCTCTCCTCAAGGGGGGGTACTGTTGTGAATTCTGTTGTCAAGCTCCCTCCTGTGGTCATGAATGGTACTTCGGCTGGTTCTGTCCATGGGCTTCCTCTGGTGGCTGTGAGTGGAGCTGCTGCTTCTGAGTTTCCTTCCACAGGTGACGAGGTTAATTCGTTAGCGGGCTGCTCTATTTAACTCCACTTAGATCATTGCTCCATGCCAGCTGTCAATGTTCTAGTATTGGTCTAGTTCGCTCCTGGATCATTCTGGTGACCTGTCTTCTCCAGCAGAAGCTAAGTTCCTGTTTGTTTTTCTCTTGTTTGCTATTTTTTCTGTCCAGCTTGCTATTTTGATTTTTGTCTTGCTTGCTAGAAGCTCTGAGATGCAGAGTGGCGCCTCTGCGCTGTGAGTCGGTGCGGAGGGTCTTTTTGCGCACTCTGCGTGGTTTTTTTGTAGTTTTTGTGCTGACCGCAAAGTTACCTTTCCTATCCTCTGTCTGTTCAGTAAGTCGGGCCTCTCTTTGCTAAAATCTATTTCATCTCTGTGTTTGTGATTTTCATCTTAACTCACAGTCATTATATGTGGGGGCTGCCTTTTCCTTTGGGGAATTTCTCTGAGGCAAGGTAGGCTTTATTTTTCTATCTTTAGGGCTAGCTAGTTCTGAGGCTGTGACGAGTTGCATAGGGAGCGTTAGGAGCAATCCACGGCTATTTCTAGTGTGTGTGATAGGATTAGGGATTGCGGTCAGCAGAGTTTCCACTTCCCAGAGCTTGTCCTGTATTATTGTAACTATCAGGTCTTTCCGGGTGCTCTTAACCACCAGGTCCATTATTGTCCTAACCACCAGGTCATAACAGAATAGGTTGAAAACGCCAAGCTACTGGATTGTGAGAGAGATGCAGGCAGAGATGTTGCTGTGGACTGAGAAAGATGAGGTGTTCTTGGTATGTAAGATCAGTCAAAATCAGCAGGTATGTTGAATTCCATATCAGATGACAGGCTCTCTGTCATCCCAAATGTAGGAAGTAAACAAGTGGAGGTTCTTCGGCTAGAGACCTGTGTGACCACATTTGCCACGATGAGGGAGGAGGAAGAATCAGAAGATGCTATTATTGGGCTGGGCGGTGGTTGGCGATGCCCACTAGTCTGCATTTCAGCACAGTGACATTCCCAGATTAACACATGTTGATCGCGCATTTGCCAGTTCATGCATGTAGTACTGAAGTTATTTTATTTATTTTTGGTAGGCACTGTACTAATTAAGGAACATGCCTCTGACTGTGGAGCCTATATAGGTAAAACTAGAAGAAAGAAAGTTAAGTGCCCAATTCCCCTCTCCCACTACTACCCCAGGTGATGCACTAATTGGTATGATCAGCTGTTCAATGGTTTTAAAGGGGAAGGGTCCTACAGCCACACCCACAGGGGTTAAGTCCAGGTGCCTGGGTCAGTAACTTTTCCTATTCCTCTGGCTGACCCCTGGAAGCTTTTGTCCCACCCTCCTTCCCTTATATATTTTAACGGTGCTTAAATTGCCAATACTAATTGTGCATATATACTGTATGTGTATAAAAAAATAAAAATTAAAAAATTAAGAAAAAAAATAAATAAATAAATTAAAATTAAAAAATAATAATATATAAATATATGTATAACCCTTGTTAATGATTTTATGTCACAGTGGAAGATGTGAAGGAGGGCAAAGGTTTGCAACCGCTCATTGGCCAGCTCTCCTGTCGGTTGCAGACAGGACCTTTGGCGATGGGTCAGTTATGAAATGTAATTGCCTTTCTCTGCTTATTTAATTAATAAACTGTGGCTGACCTGTTTCAACCTACCTAGGCTTGTCTGTTTTTCATTACGGGATTGATGGGAAGGTGGGAGGCAGTGTTTAAGACACACTGGTCTCCACATTCTATCCTCCACTGTCTTTTTTAAAAACTTGACAGCTAACATAATTTTTTAGATTTTTGCTGGTCTGAAAAAAGACCCAAGATAGGCAACTGCAGAACCATGAATGAAGCTGTCCACTGCTAGAGTTGGGGCTTAGGATGCATTGGTTCTTGTGGTTGCATAACTCTGTGTCTATGTAACCTCCTCGTCTTCCTCCTCCTTCTCCAATGAAAGCTACTCAGCTACATGCCTCTGGGTTTGTGCCAAGTGTGATCTACTACCTCATCGTCATCCTCTCTGTTCTCCTACTCCTCACCCTGAGAGTCACCCTCCTCCTCTTCCTGCCTTGATAGCACAGTACTTGGTGCCCCAAGTATCTGACTCGAAAACTGATTACCTTCACCCAACAGGGTTAATGTCTGTTGACAAGGGCTTAGTTTATGCTCTGACTAAACTTCATCCTTCCATGGATCAAAGTGAGAAAAAATGTGGTCATCGGTGCAGATTATTTCCTCCTCTTGACTCTGTGAATCTTTAGATTTCACTTCATATGCATACAATGTGTGAAGAGATTTTCAGACTCAGTCAACTATGGTTCCCAACAGTCAGTTGGGCACTTGGAGTGGGGGAAAAAATGATAGTTGGGGTGCCACCTCTGAGGACTGTACTGTGTGTGAAGTTAAGGTGAAGGAAGAGGAGCAGAGGCAACTTGATGCAGCACTTGCCATCTACTGGAGCACATGTTCTTTCTGGCCCTCATCTACAAATCGTACTATTGTATGGCTGCCAAACAAAGGGAGCGGAGATGCCCATCCAGTAACAGAAGTTGTAAAAATGCTGTGCAATTGCTTACTGCAGCAAAACAAACCGACTTCTCATCCCTCATCTCATACCTGTCTCACAACCCTAAACAGCTACTCAGTACTTTTAATTCTTTCCTGCATCCACCAGCTCCCCCTCCGTCCCCTCTGATCTCAGCTGAATACTTTGCCTACAACTTGTGAACTTGCCTTAAACATTATCTCTCTCTTGTTATTCTGGCATTTGGCAAATATTAATAATTTTGGTAATCCTAATTGACTTAAACGGGAAAGGTTTATTCTGACTTCATGTCAGGTATTGAGAAAAACATGCATATATGTATTTTATATAGTGTATGTAAACTTTGGTTTCAACTGTATGTGCAAAAGTAACTGCCTCCCCCAGCCAAAAACATAAGACCTGATTCTGTATGTAACAACTGCAATCAAACCTTTGCGTTAACTGAAAAATAGTTTTTTGTAAGGTTGCTATGGCTGTTACTAGCAATGACAAATGCTAGACCTATCGACTCTAAACATTATTTAAAGTGAACCACGTGTGAACTTGCCTTAAACATTATCTCTCTCTTGATATTCTGGCATTTGGAAAATGTTAATAATTATGGTAATCCTAATCAGAGTCGGACTGGCCCACTGGGACACCGGTGAAATGCCAGGTGGGCCCCGCCCCAGGAAGGAGGAGGAAGAAAAAAAAAGGGATGCGGGCCCTATAAATCTTCAGGCAGGCGCCGACTGCCGCCACGACCAGGGGTCCCCCCGGTGCCAGTGCTGACATCGGGCCCCCCTTTCTTATACTCACCTCTCCTAGTTCCGGTGGCAGCTGCAGTGTCTTCAGCGCCCGCTGACTCTGCGACATCTCAGGGCAGAGGGTGCGATGATGTCATCACTGCATGCTCAGCCTCTCTGTCCTGAGCATTGCAGAGCCGGAGAGACGCTGAGTGCACCAGACCTGTGGTGGGAACAGGAGAGGTGAGGATTTTACTATTTTTTTTAAATGTATGGGGACCGTAGTAATGTATGGAGGAGAGGAGGGAGTCCCATAATACTCTATGGAGGAGCTGGGGGAATAATACTGTGCGTGGGGCATAATACTGTATGGAAGAGCTAGGGGGCATAATACTGTGCGGAGGGCATAATACAGTATGGAGGAGCTGGGGGCATAATACTATGCATGGGGTATAATACTTTATGGAGGAGCTGGGGGGCATAATACTGTGAAGAGGGGCATAATACTGTGTGGAGGAGCGGGGGGCATAATACTGTGTGGAAGAGCAGTGTCCCATAATACTGTGTGGAGGAGCAGGGTCCCATGATACTGTGTAGAGAAGTGGGCTCCCATGATATGGAGGAGCGGGGGGGCATAATACTCTACGGAGGAGCGAGGAAGCATAATACTGTATGGAGGAGAGCGGGGTCCCATAATACTGTATGGAGGAGTGGGCGGGGCATAATACTCTGTGGAGGAACGGGGTCCCATAATACGGTATGGAGGAGGGGGTCCCATAATACTGTGTGGAGGAGCTGGGGGGTATAATACTGTGTGGAGAAGCACAGGGCCCACAATACTGTATGTAGGAGCAGGGGGCCCATGATGTGCTGTATGGAGGAGCATTATATTGGGCCCATAATATTTTATGGAGGACTATGTGGTTGGCCATAATACTGTATAGAGGACTATGAGGTGTCCATAATACTGTATGGAGGAGCATTATATGGGGCCAATAATACTGTATGGAGGAGCATTATATGGGGCCAATAATACTGTATGGCGGACTATGTGGTTGCCCATAATACTGTATGGTGGACTATGTGGTTGCTGTACTGTATGGAGAAGCATTATATGGGACCAATAATACTGTATGGAGGACTATGAGGTGCCCGTAATACAGTATGGAGCACTATGTGGTTGCCCATAATAATGTATGGAGGACTATATGTTGACCATGATACTGTATGGCGCACTGTGTGGTGCCCATAATACTGTATAGAGGACTATAAGGTTCCCGAAATACTGTATGGAGCACTCTGTGTTGACCATAATACTGTATGGCGCATTATGTGGTGCCTATATATTGTACTATACCTGTTTTTTTAATCTGTGCATCAGGAATCGTGGCATGTGTTAAAGGGGCCCACTGATACTCTTTCGCCCGAGGCCCATGAAAACCTGGAGCCAACCCTGGCGACAATGCACATCAAAATTAATGCCGGCTGCAGCTGTGACAGGGCGCTCTGCTCTGTGACAGGCCATGTGTTGAAGTCATGTAACAGTTTTGTTAAATGACTCCTGCAGCCTTTGATAGGCCGGCGGCCTTTCAATGTTACTGCTATGTGACGTCAGCGTGTGGCCTGTCACAGAGCAGAGCGCCATGTCACAGCTGCAGTCGGCAGCCATTGCAATGACCACGCCAAATATGAAGCCACAAGTAGATGTAGGGGAGCGCAAGAAGGTGAGAAGAATCCCCCCTCTGTAGTTGGGCAAGGTAGTGGCCATAGGGAAGAACATAGGCGCCCAGGGAGGGTACATTAAATGAAGGGACCCAGGATGAGGACATTATTACTGGAAGGGGCCCAGGATAGGGACCATATTAAGGTGGACATTGGGGTCCAAGATGGAGACATTAAATAAAGGGGCCAAGGATATGGCACCTTTTTAAATAAAGGGGTGACATAATTACTGTATTGAGGTCAGGATGAGGAACATGCATTATTGGTTTATGGTGGCAAGTGGGGACATAATTACTGTAGGGGCCAATCAGGGGACATTATTACTGCTGTAATTTACTTTTGAGCTTACTCTCTTCCGTGGGGAGAACAAAAGGGGGTCCTGCTACTGTGCAGGGTGGCACTATGTCTTTTTTTCTTCATCTGACATAGTATAGAAGTCGAGGAAAATAGTGGGGGATGTGCTCTAAAAGCAATCAGCTATAGCTAACTGTGTTATTTTCTGCAGAGACGAGTCTTTGCTGCAACAAGTAATGGCGGTCTGCACTGGTTGAAAAAAAAAGACTTCAACTACAGATGTCACCGGTGAGTCAGTGTGTTGCTTGTACACTTACACTATATACTGTATACTGTGTACAGAGCTCCTTTGAATAATGTCAATGGTGATCCCTGTATTACCTGTACACTGACACTACATACAGAGCTCCTGTGTATAATGTCACTGGTGATCACTGTATTACCTGTACACAGACACTATATAAAGAGGTATATTGTATATTATCACTTGTGGTAATAACAGTGTTGTTAGTATTGTGGTTTGTATTCGTAATCAATATTGTAGCATTCGGGCACTATGTGTTGGTAATTTGTGGTCTGGTCACAGCGTGGCAGTATTTCTCCTTGTATGTGGTATCATTTGGTCCCTATGTACTGGTAATATTTATTTTTATTTATTTTTACTTATTTATATAGCGCTATTAATTTCACAGTGCTTTCCTGACATTATTGCCACTGTCCCCGATGGGGCTCACAATCTGGTTTCTCTAGCAGTATGTCTTTGTAAATGTGGGAGGAAACCAGAGCACCTGGCGGAAACCCACACAAACTCATTGCGATGTTGTCCTTGGTGGGATTTGAACCCAGGACCCCAGCGCTACCAGGCTGCAGTGCTAACCTCTGAACCATGCTGCCCTAATATGTCATATTATTTGGTCACTATGTGGTGGTAATATGTGATCTAGTCATGGTGTGGCGGTATTTGTCCTTTGCATGTAGTATTATTTGGTCACTATGTGGTCTGGTCATGGTGTGGTGGTATTTCTTCCTGTATGTGGTATTATTGGTCTTGGTATAGTGGATTGTGTTGTGTATGGCGGTCATTTGTTCTCTCTGATATTAATTAGGAGAAGATTCTTTTTTTCCATTAGAGTTTTAATGCTTTGTACACAGTGGTGGAGATGCACTTACAGGGGGTATCCTGTGGAAAAAAGGAATCACCTCTCCACAGGATTAGTGGTAATGTATTGATTGGTGGGGGGGTCTGACTGCTTGGACCCATTCAGCAAAATGTGGAACTTTTTGTCCCCATTAGACTGGAGTGGCATGTCCGACTAGATCACTGATCAATTCATTCACTCTGTGGCTGCACTTGTTTTTTCTGGAAACCCCAAAGAGAATGAATGGAGCTGCGGTCAGACATCCCACCAGGTACAAAAAGTGTCCTGTCAGGGATAAAACTTCCCCATTCTTCTGATCGGTGCAGTTTCTAATGGTTGGACCTAGGTGATCACCTATCCTGTGGAGCCCATGGATCAGTGATAATTTGTTTTAACCAAAGAACCCCATTAAATTGTAAACTACTGTAATTATACATCCCAGTTATTGGGGCGTACAATAGATGTGCAACAGCCGCCTATGTTTTACAGCTGATGCTCTATACGCTATAATGACAGATATTTGCATATAGCTGTAGGGTGGGCCCCTAGTGTCCATTCCCGTGGTGGACCCCAGACACCCCAGTCTGACCCTGATCCCAATTGACCTAAAACCGGAATAGTTTATTCTGATTTTATGTCAGATATTGAGAAAAACATGCATATACTGTATGTCTTTCATATAGTGTATGTGCAAAAGTAACTGCCTCCCCCAGCCAAAAACTTGACTTGATTCTGTATGTAACAACTACAATCAAACCTTTGCGTTAACTGAAAAGTAGTTTTTTATTAGGTTGCTATGGCTGTTACTAGCAATGACAAATGCTAGACCTATCAACTATATACATTATTTAAAGGGAACCTGTCAGCATGAAAATGCAGTCCAATCCGCAGGCTCTATATAATGTATAGTTTTGAGAGAAAATATGCAGTATTACTTATGTTTTAATCATTAAAACCTCTGCTCGGTCTGTTTTTTTTTTGTCCAGAGCATGCTCCTACCAGCGATTGTGTAAGTAGGCATATATATAGCTAGCTGTCAATCAATTCATTGATGGGATCGCCAATTGGACTAAAAATCCCAGAAAGAGCAGAGGGTTACATAATTAAAACACAAGTTATACAAAACTATTTTTCTCATTAGGGTTCATTCACATATGTGTATATAAAATGACTCAGATTCTCAGCCAGAAAAGTTGGCGAGTGTTAGGTATAGGTCATTTTGTGAGTCATGCAAGTGCTATGTGAGAGTGCAATTTTTATGTTTCACACACCCCTTACATATAATAAACTTGTACTCTTTAGTGCCTTTCTTGTGGCACAAAATGGTGTTTAGACTTGTTTAGCCTATTAAATAAATAATTAAAAATAACACATGGGTTCCCTCCTACATTTGATAATGAGTAAAGGTAAATCAGACAGCTATGGGCTGATATTATTAGGCTGGGCCATGGTTATTGGGCCCTTCCCAATTTAAAAATACCAGCCTTCAGCTGCCCCAGAAGTGGTCCATCACTTGAAATTAACCAATTATGGCGCTTTGCCCTGCTCTTCCTGATTGCTTTGGTGCATCATGTCCTAGGGTTGGTAATGGAGTGGTGTCTATCAGGCCGGTTTCACACGTCAGTGGCTCCGGTACATGACGTGACAGTTTCCTCACGTACTGGAGCCACTGACACACATAGACACATTAAAATCAATGCATCTGTGCAGATGTCATTGATTTTTTGCGGACCGTGTCTCCGTGTGCCAAACACGGAGACATGTCAGTGTTCGTGGGAGCGCACGGATTACACGGACCCATTAAAGTCAATGGGTCCATGTAAAACACGTACCGCACATAGACGTTGTCCATGTGCAGTCCGTGTGCCGTGCAGGAGACAACGCTACAGTTAGAGCTGTCCCCCCCACGTGGTGCTGAAGCCGCCATTGATATCTTCTCTGCAGCAGCGTTTGCTGTAGAGAAGATATGAATATTCCTTTTTTTTTAAGTTTCTCATGTTTAAAATAAAGCTCCATGTCCCCAAAACCCCCTCCCACCCCCTGTGCGCCCCCCCCCCCCCGCTGTTCTTAAAATACTCACCTGGCTCCCTCGCTGGCGCTGCTTCCTGTCCTAGCCGCACCTTCTACTGTATGAGCGGTCACGTGGGGCCGCCGATTACAGTCAGGAATATGCAGCTCCACCTCCCATAGGGGTGGAGCCGCATATTCATTACTGTAAACGAGCGGCCCCACGTGACCGCATACAGTAGAAGGTGCGGCCAGGACAGGAAGCAGCGCCAGCCAGCGAGGGAGCCGGGTGAGTATTTTAAGAACAGCGGGGGGGCGCACAGAGGGTGGGGGGGGTGGGGACATAGAGCTTTATTTTAAACACGAGAAACTTAAAAAAAAAAGGAATATTCATATCTTCTCTACAGCAAACGCTGCTGCAGGGAAGATATCAATGGCGGCTTCAGCACCAGATGCTGGTGCGTGTGGTACCCAGCACGGTGCGTGTGGTACCCAGTGGGCACACAGGCGGCACACGTGTGCCGCACGTGTGCCACACTGATGTGCCACAGAAATGCACGGGCACACGGACACAGATAATTCCGGTACCGATTTTTCCGGTACCGGAATTATCTGGACGTGTTAGACTGGCCTCAGACAGTATGGTCATGGTGTGTTCTGTAACTAAAGAAGGACCTTAACACAGGTATTCAAAAAATAAAGACCTTTTGTATTAAAAGGTCAAAAAGGGGCTTGTGCCTTAACAGAAAAGGAAGGAACCAAAAAATCTTTTTACAATCACATCATAAAATCATAAACCTGCAGCTGGCCACTGTTTTCAGGTGGCATGTAAACACATCTAATTTTTGACTAATAGTGCAGTGAATCAAGATTAAAAAAATATATATATATATATTAATATATATTTTTTTGTAATATATACACTTTACTAGGAAAACAGTTGTGCTAAATTTGCAGGGTTATGGTGATTTCTCTTAAAAAAAAATTAAAAATAGGCTTATGTGTCTCAAAATGCAGGACTCACACTTTCAGTGGCACACAACAAGCTTTGAATTTAGATTTTAGCTTTAGCTGTAAAATTAGAAATGAGGGCTTTAATACTGAACCTCCTTGCTTGCACTGTATGAAAAAACAGGTATTAAGACGATGTTACTATAGTATATCACAAACCAATCAATTCACAGTCACACTGAGTGACTATATGGCTACAACAGTTCACTGTGTATCACATGAATCTTTGGATTCAGACTATCACTCCCATTTTCAATCTTCAGCAATGAAGCAGTGCACCACAATAGCACCAGGCCTTTTCTATCCCTATGCTGTGTGCTCTGAGCTTCTATCCATATACACAGTACAAGCATAAACTTGCATTCTCTTTCTTGCCCCTATCTTTTTTAATGGCTGATATAGCCCACCTGATTGGCTGGGCTAGACTATGTGATCTGATTGCAGAATGCCATTGGCATGCTCATTGAATCTTCAGTAGTCTGTGGAATGGTTCCAAGCATTTTTCATCTTATCCTTGAGAACTGAATTGCAACATTTTTGAATTTTCATGGAATTTCAGGAAATTCGACTTGAACTTTATACTCCTCGGATCGATCTGCTCATCTCTAACGTGATTCCTTTTTTTTCCAACTAACCTCTTTTATGCTGAGAATTATCTTCATTTAATGAACACAATGGGGTACATTAGAGGACATAAATTTCATTTTTTCATAAAGTGTTTCTTTTAAGGTTATCTCTTAAACAAACTTTAATCATTTGTACTATTCACCAAATGTCGAGACCTCCATTGATCCCAAGAATGAGAATCTGTGTCCCTTTTGTGATCAGGGTAGTAGTCTGCAGATGTGACCAACACTTTTCCACTTCTACAGGTATATGTAGAGTTGAGCGACCTTAACCTTTTTAGAGTCGAGCCGGGTTTCGCGAAACCCGACTATCTCAAAAGTCGGGTCGAGTGAAATCGCCCGATTATGACGTAAAGTCGGGATCGACCGAAACACGAAACCCAATGCAAGTCAATGGGGCAGCATAGTCGGCAGTGAGTGGGGGCCAGGAAAACACCTAGAGTGCCCATTTTAATGTCAAAACCATCCATTCTTCTTAATGAAGCTTGTCAAGCGTAATTTACCTTATAATAATTGGAAGGCATTTGAAATTGGGGGTCATTTGGCTAAAGTTGTGGTGGGTAGGGCTGGTTCAAGTAATTAGTGGGCCCAGGAAATCTGGACCACGTCACGGCAGTGGAGCAGGGAGAGGTAAGTATTTCAACTTTGCAAGTGCTGTGAACCTGAGCAAGCAGGGGGGGCCCACTCGTTGGCATTGGCACTGGCACAGGGCCCCTCAAAGTACAGCGGTGTGTTTGCACGGCGGGGGCGCCTCCCACCGGCAGCAACACTTTTGCGTACCATGAGAGGCCCTGTGCCAGTGACGTCGCCAACTAGTATTCCTCCCCCCACCTGATGAAGGAACCTGCACTTTCATCTGCACCTTCCTGTTTGTCCCCGTGTAAGGTGGTATGGTATGCGGGAAGGGGGACCTGACTTTTAGCAGGGTCACAATCTTGCAGTGTAGCGTGCACGGGAAATGTTGCGTTATGGGTCAATGTACCAGCAGACTCATCTATCACTGGCTGGGCAATGGGCAGGATGAGGAGGAAACACAGATATAGGCCCAAAGAATAAAGTGGGCTAAATGCAGTTCAAAATTGGTAACACAGGACTAATCAGGGGGCATTGCAGTGGAGGACAACTGGAATGAGAGGCTGACACAGAGAGTAGGGCCAAATCAGTAAGTAGTCGAAATGCAGTTCAAAATTGGCAACAGTAGTAAACAGGCAGCACAGCTTTGTTCAGTGGAGGAGAACAGCAAGGAGTGGCAGACACCGATAGTAGGCCCCAACCCAACTAGTAGGCCAAATGCAGTCTAACATTAACAACTACTTAACGAGCGCCTGAAAACGGAATTTCAGGACAGGAAACCAGGAGAACAGCAAGGAGCGGCAGACACCGATAGTAGGCCCCAAACCAACTAGTACGCCAAATGCAGTTGTTCCGTTTAACCACAATTTAATGAGAGCCTGAAGATAGAAGTTCAGGAAAGGCAACCTGGAGAACACCTTGGAGTGGAACACACCATCTCTCTACACCCCATACCCAATTTGTAGGCCTAATGCAGCGTAGTTTCCAACAACTACTAAACGAGAGCATGATGATCGAAGCATTGGCGAGGAAACCTGGGGAACACCTTGGAGTGGAACACACCATCTCTCTACAGTGGAACACACCATCTCTCTACACCCCATACCCAATTTGTAGGCCTAATGCAGCGTAGTTTCCAACAACTACTAAACGAGAGCCGGAAGATCGAAGCAATGGAGAGGAAACCTGGGGAACACCTTGGAGTGTAACACACCATCTCTCTACACCCCATACCCAATTTGTAGGCCTAATGCAGCGTAGTTTCCAACAACTACTAAACGAGAGCCGGAAGATCGAAGCTCAGGAAAGGCAACCTGGAGAACACCTTGGAGTGGAACACACCATCTCTCTACACCCCATACCCAATTTGTAGGCCCAATGCAGCGTAGTTTCCAACAACTACTAAACGAGAGCCGGAAGATCGAAGCAATGGAGAGGAAACCTGGGGAACACCTTGGAGTGTAACACACCATCTCTCTACACCCCATACCCAATTTGTAGGCCTAATGCAGCGTAGTTTCCAACAACTACTAAACGAGAGCCGGAAGATCGAAGCAATGGAGAGGAAACCTGGGGAACACCTTGGAGTGGAACACACCATCTCTCTACAGTGGAACACACCATCTCTCTACACCCCATACCCAATTTGTAGGCCTAATGCAGCGTAGTTTCCAACAACTACTAAACGAGAGCCGGAAGATCGAAGCTCAGGAAAGGCAACCTGGGGAACACCTTGGAGTGGAACACACCATCTCTCTACACCCCATACCCAATTTGTAGGCCCAATGCAGCGTAGTTTCCAACAACTACTAAACGAGAGCCGGAAGATCGAAGCTCAGGAAAGGCAACCTGGGGAACACCTTGGAGTGTAACAAACCCTCTCTCTACACCACGGAAGGGCTGATTCTTAGGAAGGAAGGCTGTCGGAAAGAAGCAGGGCGCGTCCGAGGGTGATTATATTCTTATTAGGTATATACTCACCCTCGGACGCGCCCTGCTTCTTTATTTGTAATGAATGTTTATTTGCAATGTGGTTTTGACTTACTCTATTTTTTTGGTAAATAATGATTTTATTATTTTCATTGTTTTGCATCTTCTTGGCAATAATATAAAGAAGACGCGACAGGACAACACTCGGTGGATGCCATATCTGTGTTTAAAATTGAAAAAACCTTTCAGTTAACTACTTGCAGGAGAAAGTTATTGTAGCTGGTGGCCATTTTTAGTACTGTACCAGATTTTTGTTGTATGTGTTTGTTTTTAATGTTAAAATGTCTGCATTTGATATCTCTCCAGTATTTTCTTTTTTATAAGCAAAATACTTATTTTTATATTTTCTGATGTTGGTTCCAGGGGTACACGGGCAGCAGTGGTGTGGTCAGTGGAGGCCTAGTGGAAGGAGTGACCGCAGACAGGCATCGAAGGCCTAAAATAATAACACATGGCTGTAGGCAATTTTAAATTGGTTACAGGGGTACACGGGCAGCAGTGGTGTGGTCAGTGGAGGCCTAGTGGAAGGAGTGACCGCAGACAGGCATCGAAGGCCTAAAATAATAACACATGGCTGTAGGCAATTTTAAATTGGTTCCAGGGGTACACGGGCAGCAGTGGTGTGGTCAGTGGAGGCCTAGTGGAAGGAGTGACCACAGACAGGCATCGAAGGCCTAAAATAATAACACATGGCTGTAGGCAATTTTAAATTGGTTACAGGGGTACACGGGCAGCAGTGGTGTGGTCAGTGGAGGCCTAGTGGAAGGAGTGACCGCAGACAGGCATCGAAGGCCTAAAATAATAACACATGGCTGTAGGCAATTTTAAATTGGTTCCAGGGGTACACGGGCAGCAGTGGTGTGGTCAGTGGAGGCCTAGTGGAAGGAGTGACCGCAGACAGGCATCGAAGGCCTAAAATAATAACACATGGCTGTAGGCAATTTTAAATTGGTTCCAGGGGTACACGGGCAGCAGTGGTGTGGTCAGTGGAGGCCTAGTGGAAGGAGTCACCGCAGACAGGCATCGAAGGCCTAAAATAATAACACATGGCTGTAGGCAATTTTAAATTGGTTACAGGGGTACACGGGCAGCAGTGGTGTGGTCAGTGGAGGCCTAGTGGAAGGAGTAACCGCAGACAGGCATCGAAGGCCTAAAATAATAACACATGGCTGTAGGCAATTTTAAATTGGTTCCAGGGGTACACGGGCAGCAGTGGTGTGGTCAGTGGAGGCCTAGTGGAAGGAGTCACCGCAGACAGGCATCGAAGGCCTAAAATAATAACACATGGCTGTAGGCAATTTTAAATTGGTTACAGGGGTACACGGGCAGCAGTGGTGTGGTCAGTGGAGGCCTAGTGGAAGGAGTAACCGCAGACAGGCATCGAAGGCCTAAAATAATAACACATGACTGTAGGCAATTTTAAATTGGTTCCAGGGGTACACGGGCAGCAGTGGTGTGGTCAGTGGAGGCCTAGTGGAAGGAGTCACCGCAGACAGGCATCGAAGGCCTAAAATAATAACACATGGCTGTAGGCAATTTTAAATTGGTTCCAGGGGTACACGGGCAGCAGTGGTGTGGTCAGTGGAGGCCTAGTGGAAGGAGTGACCGCAGACAGGCATCGAAGGCCTAAAATAATAACACATGGCTGTAGGCAATTTTAAATTGGTTACAGGGGTACACGGGCAGCAGTGGTGTGGTCAGTGGAGGCCTAGTGGAAGGAGTGACCGCAGACAGGCATCGAAGGCCTAAAATAATAACACATGGCTGTAGGCAATTTTAAATTGGTTCCAGGGGTACACGGGCAGCAGTGGTGTGGTCAGTGGAGGCCTAGTGGAAGGAGTCACCGCAGACAGGCATCGAAGGCCTAAAATAATAACACATGGCTGTAGGCAATTTTAAATTGGTTACAGGGGTACACGGGCAGCAGTGGTGTGGTCAGTGGAGGCCTAGTGGAAGGAGTGACCGCAGACAGGCATCGAAGGCCTAAAATAATAACACATGGCTGTAGGCAATTTTAAATTGGTTCCAGGGGTACACGGGCAGCAGTGGTGTGGTCAGTGGAGGCCTAGTGGAAGGAGTCACCGCAGACAGGCATCGAAGGCCTAAAATAATAACACATGGCTGTAGGCAATTTTAAATTGGTTACAGGGGTACACGGGCAGCAGTGGTGTGGTCAGTGGAGGCCTAGTGGAAGGAGTGACCACAGACAGGCATCGAAGGCCTAACATAACAAAAATGTCAATACAATGGTATTGTCAGTGGCAGGCATTGAAGGATGTCAGCGCATAGACTAAACATTGGTGGAGCTGTGAGATAATTTTGCAAGTGGTAGAGCACTGTTTGAGCTGGGGTGGGGGGAAACTGTCTTGTGGCCGGCGGTACAGGCCCAGGGCCCCTCATATTACAACGGTGTGTCTGACGTTGGGTGCGCACCACCACCGCCAGAGACACTTTATTGTACTAGGAGGGACCCAGTGGCAGTGCCGTCGACCAAAAGCGGGCTCACCCACCTCTTCAGACAAACTGCACTCTCACGGGTGCTGTCGCCAAGTGTCGATACCACGGCCCCGTGTGGGGAGTTTGGCCATTTAGTGAGGTGTAAACATGTCGTATGCTGGACAATCAGGTGCAGAAAATTACGAGATTGGAAAAGGCATTCAGAATAGTCCACAGGCAAGACCTTTTCATAGGAAAGCTAGGTGTCAGCCGGGCAAGGTGGGGCAAAAGATTTCGAAATCCAGTTGTGGTTCATTTTAATGAAGGTTAGATCATCTACATTTTGGGTAGCCAGACGAGTCCTTTTTTCTGTTAGTATTGAACCTGCAGCACTGAATACTCTTTCTGATAGGACACTAGCTGCCGGGCAAGCAAGCTCCTGCAATGCATATTCTGCCAATTCTGGCCAGGTGTCTAATTTTGATGCCCAGTAATCAAATGGGAATGACGGTTGAGGGAGAACATCGATAAGGGATGAAAAATAGTTTGTAACCATACTGGACAAATGTTGTCTCCTGTCACTTTGAATTGATGCTGCAGTACCTGTCCTGTCTGCGGTCATAGCAAAATCACTCCACAACCTGGTCAGAAAACCCCTCTGGCCAACGCCACTTCTGATTTCTGCCCCTCTAACTCCTCTGGTCTGCTGGCCCCTGCAGCTCGTGTGAGAACGATCACGGGCGCTGTGTGCAGGGAATGCCAGAAGCAAACGGTCAACAAGAGTTGATTGTTTGGTTGCTAATATTAGTTCCAAGTTCTCATGTGGCATTATATTTTGCAATTTGCCTTTATAGCGAGGATCAAGGAGGCAGGCCAACCAGTAATCGTCATCATTCATCATTTTAGTTATGCGTGTGTCCCTTTTGAGGATACGTAAGGCATAATCCGCCATGTGGGCCAAAGTTCCAGTTCTCAAATCTGCGGTTGTGCTTGGTTGAGGGGCAGTTTCAGGCAAATCCACGTCACTTGTGTCCCTCAAAAAACCAGAACCCGGCCTTGCCGCGCCACCAATTTCCAGTGGCCCCGGAAAAGCTTCCTCATTAAAAATATAATCATCCCCATCATCCTCCTCGTCCTCCTCCTCCTCTTCGCCCGCTACCTCGTCCTGTACACTGCCCTGGCCAGACAATGGCTGACTGTCATCAAGGCTTTCCTCTTCCTCAGCTGCAGACGCCTGATCCTTTATGTGCGTCAAACTTTGCATCAGCAGACGCATTAGGGGGATGCTCATGCTTATTATGGCGTTGTCTGCACTATCCAGCCGTGTGCATTCCTCAAAACACTGAAGGACTTGACACATGTCTTGAATCTTCGACCACTGCACACCTGACAACTCCATGTCTGCCATCCTACTGCCTGCCCGTGTATGTGTATCCTCCCACAAAAACATAACAGCCCGCCTCTGTTCACACAGTCTCTGAAGCATGTGCAGTGTTGAGTTCCACCTTGTTGCAACGTCTATGATTAGGCGATGCTGGGGAAGGTTCAAAGAACGCTGATAGGTCTGCATACGGCTGGAGTGTACGGGCGAACGGCGGATATGTGAGCAAAGTCCACGCACTTTGAGGAGCAGGTCGGATAACCCCGGATAACTTTTCAGGAAGCACTGCACCACCAGGTTTAAGGTGTGAGCCAGGCAAGGAATGTGTTTCAGTTGGGAAAGGGAGATGGCAGCCATGAAATTTCTTCCGTTATCACTCACTACCTTGCCTGCCTCAAGATCTACAGTGCCCAGCCACGACTGCGTTTCTTTCTGCAAGAACTCGGACAGAACTTCCGCGGTGTGTCTGTTGTCGCCCAAACACTTCATAGCCAATACAGCCTGCTGACGTTTGCCAGTAGCTGCCCCATAATGGGAGACCTGGTGTGCAACAGTGGCAGCTGCGGATGGAGTGGTTGTGCGACTGCGGTCTGTGGACGAGCTCTCGCTTCTGCAGGAGGACGAAGAGGAGGAGGAGGGGGTGCGAACGGCTACAGCCAATTGTTTCCTAGACCGTGGGCTAGGCAGAACTGTCCCAAACTTGCTGTCCCCTGTGGACCCTGCATCCACCACATTTACCCAGTGTGCCGTGATGGACACGTAACGTCCCTGGCCATGCCTACTGGTCCATGCATCTGTTGTCAGGTGTACCTTTGTGCTCACAGATTGCCTGAGTGCATGGACGATGCGCTCTTTAACATGCTGGTGGAGGGCTGGGATGGCTTTTCTGGAAAAAAAGTGTCGACTGGGTAGCTCGTAGCGTGGTACAGCGTAGTCCATCAGGGCTTTGAAAGCTTCGCTTTCAACTAACCGGTAGGGCATCATCTCTAACGAGATTAGTCTAGCTATGTGTGCGTTCAAATCCTGTGTACGCGGATGCGAGGCTAAGTACTTCCTTTTTCTAACCATAGTCTCATGTAGGGTGAGCTGGACTGGAGAGCTGGAGATCGTGGAACTAGCGGGGGTGCCGGTGGACATGGCAGACTGAGAGACGGTGGGAGATGGTATTGTTGCCACCGGTGCCCTAGATGCAGTGTTTCCTACTACGAAACTGGTGATTCCCTGACCCTGACGGCTTTGGCCTGGCAAAGAAACCTGCACAGATACTGCAGGTGGTGCGGAAAATGGTGGCCCTACACTGCCGGAAGGGATGTTGCGTTGCTGACTAGCTTCATTGGCCGAGGGTGCTACAACCTTAAGGGACGTTTGGTAGTTAGTCCAGGCTTGCAAATGCATGGTGGTTAAATGTCTATGCATGCAACTTGTATTGAGACTTTTCAGATTCTGTCCTCTGCTTAAGGTAGTTGAACATTTTTGACAGATGACTTTGCGCTGATCAATTGGATGTTGTTTAAAAAAATGCCAGACTGCACTCTTTCTAGCATCGGATACCTTTTCAGGCATTGCAGACTGAGCTTTAACCGGATGGCCACGCTGTCCTCCAACAGATTTTAGCTTTGCCACGCGTTTTGGGCACGATACGGGCCCGGCAGATGGAACCTGTTGTGATGTTGATGCCTGCTGCGGCCCCTCCTCCTCCGCTTCAGAACTGCTGCCGCTTGCACCCTGTTCCCCCAATGGCTGCCAATCGGGGTCAAGAACTGGGTCATCTATTACCTCTTCTTGTAGCTCGTGTGCAACTTCGTCTGTGTCACCGTGTCGGTCGGTGGTATAGCGTTCGTGATGGGGCAACATAGTCTCATCAGGGTCTGATTCTTGATCAGCACCCTGCGAGGGCAATGTTGTGGTCTGAGTCAAAGGACTAGCATAGTAGTCTGGCTGTGGCTGTGCATCAGTGCACTCCATGTCAGATTCAACTTGTAATGGGCATGGACTGTTAACTGCTTCACTTTCTAAGCCAGGGACGGTATGTGTAAAGAGCTCCATGGAGTAACCCGTTGTGTCGCCTGCTGCATTCTTCTCTGTTGTTGTTTTTGCTGAAGAGGACAAGGAAGCGACTTGTCCCTGACCGTGAACATCCACTAACGACGCGCTGCTTTGACATTTACCAGTTTCACGAGAGGAGGCAAAAGAGCTAGATGCTGAGTCAGCAAGATAAGCCAAAACTTGCTCTTGCTGCTTCGGCTTTAAAAGCGGTTTTCCTACTCCCAGAAAAGGGAGCGTTCGAGGCCTTGTGTAGCCAGACGACGAACCTGGCTCCACAGCTCCAGACTTAGGTGCAATATTTTTTTTCCCACGACCAGCTGATGCTCCACCACTACCACTACCCTCATTACCAGCTGACAATGAACGCCCCCGGCCACGACCTCTTCCACCATACTTCCTCATTGTTTTAAAAACGTAAACAAACTAACGGTATTTGTTGCTGTCACACAAATTACACGGTGAGCTATAACTTCAGTATGATTTAGCTACCCCTTTACAGGTGAGTGAGACCACAACGAAAATCAGGCACAATGTTACATACTCTGTTGTTGGTGGCAACAAATGAGAGAGATGCCACACACGCAGGACTGTCACTGAAGCACAAATGTAAATATTAATCTCTCACTGATTTGATTTTTTTTTTTTTTTTTTTCAGGGAGACTTTAGGAAAAAAAAAATAGAATAAAATGATTTTTTCAGGGAGAATTTAGAAAACAAATAAAACAAAAAAAGGCTTTCTATGGCCCACTGAGTGAGAGATGACGCACACAGGAGTCAGGAGTGGCACACAAGCCCAGAGGCCAATATTTATCTCCCACTGATTGATGTAGTGATTTTTTCAGGTAGATTTTGGAACCCAAATCAAGCTAAAAAAATAATAGGCTTTCTATGGCCCACAATTGGAGAGAGAGAGAGAGATGGCACACCCAGGAGTCAAGACTGGCACACAAGCAGAAAGGGCAATATTAATCTCCCACTGATTTGTTTTTTTTTGTTTTTTTTCAGGGAGACTTTAGGAAAAAAAAAATAGAATAAAATGATTTTTTCAGGAAGAATTTAGAAACCAAATAAAATAAAATGATTTTTTCAGGGAGAATTTAGAAAACAAATAAAACAAAAAAAGGCTTTCTATGGCCCACTGAGTGAGAGATGACGCACACAGGAGTCAGGAGTGGCACACAAGCCCAGAGGCCAATATTTATCTCCCACTGATTGATGTAGTGATTTTTTCAGGTAGATTTTGGAACCCAAATCAAGCTAAAAAAATAATAGGCTTTCTATGGCCCACAATTGGAGAGAGAGAGAGAGATGGCACACCCAGGAGTCAAGACTGGCACACAAGCAGAAAGGGCAATATTAATCTCCCACTGATTTGTTTTTGTTTTTTTTTTCAGGGAGACTTTAGGAAAAAAAAAAATAGAATAAAATGATTTTTTCAGGAAGAATTTAGAAACCAAATAAAATAAAATGATTTTTTCAGGGAGAATTTAGAAAACAAATAAAACAAAAAAAGGCTTTCTATGGCCCACTGAGTGAGAGATGACGCACACAGGAGTCAGGAGTGGCACACAAGCCCAGAGGCCAATATTTATCTCCCACTTTTTTTTTTTTGTTCCAGGGAAAATTTATAAACCCAATAAAAAAAATAATAAATAGGCTTTCTATGGCCCACTATCTGAGAGACAGAGAGAGATGGCACGCTTAGGACTGGCACACAAGCCCAAAGGCCAATTTTAATCTCCCTTTTTTTTTTAAGGGAGAATTTATAAAACCAAAAAAAAAAAAATAAATAGGCTTTCTATGGCCCACTATTTGTGAGAGAGATGGCACGCTCAGGACTGGCACACAAGCCCAGAGGCCAATATTAATCTCCCACTTTTTTTTTTTTTCCAGGGAAAATTTATAAACCCAATAAAAAAAAAAAAAATAAATAGGCTTTCTATGGCCCACTATCTGAGAGAGAGAGATGGCACGCTTAGGACTGGCACACAAGCCCAAAGGCCAATATTAATCTCCCACTGATTGATTTATTGATTTTTTCAGGTAGAATTTAGAACCCAAATAAAGCAAAAAAAAAAAAAATGGCCTTTCTATGGCCCACTGAGTGAGTGATGATGCACACAGGAGTCAGGAGTGGCACACAAGCCCTGAGGCCAATATTTTTCTCCCACTGATTGATGTTGTGATTTTTTCAGGTAGATTTTAGAACCAAAATCAAGCAAAAAAATAAATAGGCTTTCTATGGCCCACTGAGTGAGTGATGATGCACACAGGAGTCAAGAGTGGCACACAAGCCCTGAGGCCAATATTTTTCTCCCACTGATTGATGTAGTGATTTTTTCAGGTAGATTTTATAACCCAAATCAAGCAAAAAAATAAATAGGCTTTCTATGGCCCACTGAGTGAGAGATGACACAGACAGGGATGGCACTCTAGCAGAAATGTCAATCTTAATCTCCCACAAAAAAAAAAAAAAAACAGGGAGTGTCCTTCAATTACTATCTCCCTGCAGTAATCTCAGCCAGGTATGGCAGGCAGCAATAAGGAGTGGACTGATGCACAAATTAAATAAAAAGTGTGTACAAACCAAAAAGATAGCTGTGCAGAAAGGAAGGAACAAGAGGATTTGTGCTTTGAAAAAAGCAGTTGGTTTGCACAGCGGCGTACACACAGCAATGCAGCTATCAGGGAGCCTTCTAGGGCAGCCCAATGAGCTACAGCGCTGAGGGGGAAAAAAAAAAAAATGTAGCTTCCACTGTCCCTGCACACCGAAGGTGGTGTTGGGCAGTGGAAATCGCTACAGCACAAGCGGTTTGGTGGTTAATGGACCCTGCCTAACGCTATCCCTGCTTCTGACGAAGCGGCAGCAACCTCTCCCTAAGCTCAGATCAGCAGCAGTAACATGGCGGTCGGCGGGAACTCCCCTTTATAGCCCCTGTGACGCCGCAGACAGCAAGCCAATCACTGCAATGCCCTTCTCTAAGATGGTGGGGACCAGGACCTATGTCATCACGCTGCCCACACTCTGCGTTTACCTTCATTGGCTGAGAAATGGCGCTTTTCGCGTCATTGAAACGCGACTTTGGCGCGAAAGTCGCGTACCGCATGGCCGACCCCGCACAGGGGTCGGATCGGGTTTCATGAAACCCGACTTTGCCAAAAGTCGGCGACTTTTGAAAATGAACGACCCGTTTCGCTCAACCCTAGGTATATGGGAGTGATTGTGTGCATGCATGACCTCTGCTCCCATTATTAGTGAGTGGAGTGGTGGGCGCTACCACCTATGTTGTCGTGATCAGTGCCAGTGCTAGTGGTCAATTCATCACTTGTTACACATTTTTCACATGTCTTGTGGATAGATGATTGTTATTGAATGTCAGATAACCCCTTTATCGTAATAATGTCCTACTACACAGCACTGCAATAATATATTTTTATGTATTTTATATAGATGTATTTATGGCATTATTGTGCTGTAGAAAAAATAAGTCTGACATTAATGTAATTATGCAATAAAAGTCTTTTAAAGGCTAAAAATGAATATAGGCAGCCAGCCCTGGCTCTACTGTAGTCAAGATGAATTTCCTTTGATTTTGTGGGTTACTAGTGCAGTGTCTTCCTGTGCTTTTGCATAGCTAAAAATATTTATTTTTAACAGTCATTAATGCTTCTTCCACATTTTCATGTGATGGTTTTTTACTGATTCTTATTTTGAAGCAAAGGTGATAATTAATCTTCCCACATTAAAGCTTTGAAAACATATTTTACTTTTAAATGAGTTCAAAACCCAAGCTTAAACGCCTACATTTTTTCATCGATTTATACCAACAGCAATTTCTATACAGCAAGAGAAAAGCTCATTGTAACGGGGTCTACCAAGCTGGGGTACCTCTTTCAGTACCACCCCGTGTTTCAGGAGGTCCACTCTGCTTTGGCTGGAGTCTGAATGAAGGACGCTGGCTGGAATTGCTTGGTTACATGGGCGCAAATAAAAGATCACTGCTTCTCCACGTATTTCCAGTCTGACAACACTTTACTCACAGGACACAGAATACATCACACAGATACAGAGGGCAGGCCAATAGAAAAGCGGCAGGCCAGACATACATTACAATAGCCGCAGGTGGCTGGAGCCTGCTGATATTTACTGTGGGAATTACAAAGGTTGGGGGCGGACAAAAGGGGAATATTGTGTCCCCTCTGCCCAGGGGCGCAGCCTGTGGGCTGATGCATTAGGGACATGCATCTCACATGGAACCTATTATACATACATATAACTGCACAACATATTCTGGGTGCTGAGTGGTTCCGAAACACGTAACACGGCTCCCCTTTTCAGCGACACGATCAGCATACACAGTCTGATCCTTAACGGATCGGTTTGGGGATGACTGAAGTTTATGGGGTTGGTACAAGTTCCGTTTGTCAACTTAGTCAATCGGCGTTACCGTTTTGTTTGCTGGGTCTGTAGTGGATGGTGAAGTCCAAAGGTTGTAGGGCTAAACTCCACCGCAGCAATCTGGCGTTGTCTCCGGAGACCCGAATAAGCCAGACTAGGGGATTATGGTCCATTAGGAGGG
The DNA here is from genome assembly GCF_032444005.1 of Ranitomeya imitator. NCBI lineage: Eukaryota > Metazoa > Chordata > Amphibia > Anura > Dendrobatidae > Ranitomeya > Ranitomeya imitator. The sequence goes on along the minus strand of NC_091282.1, from coordinate 478,361,245 downwards.
AAAACTGTCACCCATACAAATATGGTTGCAACTTTTTGAGTGCCCAAACTACCGCCAGGCACTCCTTCTTGATGGCCGCATAGCTTTCTTCACGGGGCAGTAGTTTCCGACTCAGGTAAGCTACAGGGTGTTCTTGGCCGTCCGGCCTGACTTGGCTCGGTACTGCCCCCAATCCAAACATAGAAGCCAGGTAGCAAAAGAAAAAAGCAGGATGCACTCACCAATCTTCAAAGTAGCAAATTTTATTGAGTCTTCACAATTAAAACTTCATGGCCGGGGGAGAAGAAAAGGAGCTCGTGCGAGTAGGGGAGACGACGGCCGTTTCGTGCGGTCCTTGCGCTTCAACGGGTCTGCAGACCCTGCTTTGCCCAATTGACACTTGTTTGGGTTCAAGGTGATTCTGGCCTTGTGGATCCTGTCCAATACTGTCTCTAGGTGATTTAGATGCTCTTCCCATGTCGTACTGTAGATGGCGATGTTGTCCAGGTAGGCAAAAGCATAGTCCTGGAGACCATCTAGAAGCCGGTCAGCCAGCCTCTGGAAGGTCACCGAGGCATTCTTCATCCCAAATGGCATAACTCGAAACTGGAATAAGCCAAACAGGGTGACAAATGCCGACTTGGGAATAGCATCAGGACTAAGGGGAATCTGCCAGTAGCCTTTGCATAGATCGATGGTGGTCAAATACTTTGCCTCGCCAGACGGTCTAACAACTCATCCACACGCGGCATGGGATATGCATCCGTCACTGTTTTCTCATTGAGCTTACGATAGTCTACACAAAACCGTGTAGTCCCATCCTTCTTGGGCACTAACACTACGGGGGATGCCCAGGGACTATCTGACTCTTCAAAGACCCCTTAAACGCAACATCTCTTGTATCTCTTGTCACATCCCCTCTCGTACAGACTCAGGGACGCAGAAGGGGTTTTGTCGCAGCGGGGTCTGATCCTGGGTCTCAACCTTGTGTTATGCCAGGCGAGTGTACCCTGGTTTCCCTGAAAACATTATCTGTCGCTGCCTCAACAACTCCTCTGCCTGCTGTCTCTCCTGGGGGCCTAGGTCTTCACCCAAGTGTACCTGGTCCCATGTTTTAGACTGAGTCCTTTCCCCTAAGACATCTGGCAAGGGAGGTCCGGCTAAATCCTCTGCTTAAAGTGCACAGATGGCCACTACTTCTTCAGGGCGCTCGCGGTAGGGCTTTAGCATATTCACGTGGAACATGCAGATAACCCTGGGGTCCTCACAATTGGCGACATGGGATATTTAGGTGTGCAGTATTCATTAGTCCTTTTCAGTTGTCAATGTTTCTTGTGAAGTGTTGGATCACTTTCTGGCTTCTCCTGCTTAGCTGCCAATTCAGCAAAGATAAGTATCTGTTTCTTTTTCTGTGGCACACATGCAGTGTTGTGCTTATATTCTGTGCTATTCATTTGTTTTTCTCTTGTCCAGCTTAGACTGTGTCAGTGTTTTCTCAGTCTTGTTGGATTCTCTGGAGTTGCAGATATACGCTCCACATCTTTAGTTAGATGGTGGAGTTTTTGTATTTTCTGCTGTGGATATTTTTGGAAGGATTTTTAATACTGACCGCTTAGTATCCTGTCCTATCCTTTCCTATTTAGCTAGTGTGTGCCTCATTTGCTAAATCCTGTTTCCTGCCTGCGTGTGTCTCTTCCTCTACTACTCACAGTCAATATTTGTGGGGGCTGCCTATCCTTTGGGGTTCTGCTCTGAGGCAAGGTAGAAATTCCTATTTCCATCTATAGGGGTATTTAGTACTCCGGCTGTGTCGAGGTGTCTAGGTTTTGTTAGGCACACCCCACGGCTACTTCTATTTGCGGTGTTAAGATCAGGGTTTGCGTTCCTGTTTTGTCAAGGGGAAGAAAAGTTGTGTATCCACCAGACTTCTGCTCAACACAACTGATGGTCCCAACCCCATTTTTAAGGCAAGAAATCCCACTTATTAAACCTGACAGGGCACACCTGTGAAGTGAAAACCATTTCCGGTGACTACCTCTTGAAGCTCATCAAGAGAATGCCAAAAGTGTGCAAAGCAGTCATCAAAGCAAAAGGTGGCTACTTTGAAGAACCTAGAATATAAGACATATTTTCAGTTGTTTCACACTTTTTTGTTAAGTATATAATTCCACATGTGTTAATTCATAGTTTTGATGCCTTCAGTGTGAATTTACAATTTTCATAGTCATGAAAATACAGAAAAATCTTTAAATGAGAAGGTGTGTCTAAACTTTTGGTCTGTACTGTACATATAACTGCAAAACATATTGTGGGTGCTGAGTGGTTCCGTAACACATAACACTCATATTCTAAGTTTAAATGTCATCATTATTTAAATATCTGCAACTTGCTGACTTCCCAGCGTATTTCATACATACCAACTATAGTCAAACTCCAGTATATGGACTATTTCTATTGAATATGACCACTGCAAGTAGGTCACACGACTCAAGGAGCATGATGTTACTGCCATACTGCTTTCTTGCTTCTTTTACACTACTTTTATTATTTCCATTTAACCACATTTCAATAGAAAAGAAAGATAAATATGTGGCAATCATTCAACTGTCACAGACACAACGCCTATAACTGATTCCTATTGAAATTCTTTTGAAAAATGTAACACTCACATACATAGTTACATAGTTATATAGGTTGAAAAAAGGCCTAGGTCCATTAAGTTCAACCTTTCTCCACCAATTGTACATTTTATCACTAAATTATCTAAAACCCACAATATTATATGTATTGAGGAAATCATACCACTCTTTTTTAAAAACAGTTATTGTGTCTGCCATTACTACCTCCTGTGGTCGGCATTCCACATTTTGACTGCTCTAAACGGAAAGAACCCTTTCTTCTTCAGCTGCCAGAATCGCCTTTCCTCCACTCGTAATGAGTGCCCCCTAGTCCTCAGTATGGTCCTTGGAAGGAATAAGTCATGTGGCAGTCCTCTGTACTGACCACACGTTAATGTATATATGTAAATGAGATTTATGAGGTATGTTCTTTCTAAGCTAAACAAGCCCAGCTTATCCAACCTCTCCTCATATGAGAGGCCTTCCATCCCTTGTAATAATCTAGTTGCCCGACTTTGAACTGACTTTAATTTCTGAATATTCTTTTTAAAATGTGAATCCCAAAACTGAATCCCATATTCTAGATGTGACCTGATAAGTGATTTATAAAGTGATAACAATACGTTGAGATCATTGGATTTTATCTCTCTTTTTATACACCCTAAAATCTCTTTTGCTTTTGTGGCTGCTGCTTGACATCGAGTACTGCTGTTCAGCTTACTTGTAACCAGAATACCAAAGTCCTTCTCCTGTTCTGTAGTCCCAGGTATGGTCCCATTTGATGAATATGCGAAAATAGCATTACTCTACATCATCTGCCAAGTGTTTGCCCATTCAGACATCTTACCCAGACCGCTTTGCAATATTGTAATGTCAAGGTCATATTTTAATCTCCTACAGTTTGGTGTCATCAGCAAAGACTGACACTTTACCCTCAATCCCATCCACAAGGTCATTAATAAAGAGGTTAAAAAGAATTGGTCCTAGCACAGATCCCTGCGGTACACCACTGCTCACTACATCCCATTTAGAGAACGTATCATTTATGACAACTCTTTGTTTCTTGTCTATTAGCCATTTCATTCCTCATCCACATATAATTTCCCCTAGTCCTTACCTCTGTAGCTTCAGTATAAGTCTGTTATGTGGAACAGTATCAAATGCCTCTGCAAAGTCCAGATAAATCACATCAGCTGCATTACCAACATCCAGATTTGCACTTACCTCCTTATAGAAACTCAAAATGTTAGTTAGACACGACTTATTCTTCATGAATCCATGCTGGTTGTCAGTTATTATATTATTATCTACAATATATTTCTGCAGGTCATCTATACTGTATATATAATTGTCTAAAGGTTTTTCTGTCTGTCTGTCTGTCCTGGAAATCCCGCGTCTCTGATTGGTCGAGGCCGCCAGGCCTCGACCAATCAGCGACGGGCACAGCATGGTGACGATCATGTCATAAAGGTTGCCTCGACCAATCAGCGACGGGCACAGTCTGCCGCGAATTCGCCTCGACCAATCAGCGACGGGCACAGTATCGACGTAGATGTCAAAATGGTTGCCATGGCGACGATGATGTCATAAAGGTTGCCTCGACCAATCAGCGATGGGCACAGTCTGCCGCCAATTCTGGAATCATCATTGTCCATATAATACGGGGACATGCATATTCTAGAATACCCGATGCGTTAGAATCGGGCCACAATCTAGTCTACTATATAATTGTCTAAGGGTCACTTCCGTCTGTCTTTCTGTCTGTCACGGATATTCATTGGTCGCGGCCTCTGTCTGTCATGGAAATCCAAGTCTCCCACGACCATTGCCACGACCAATCAGCGACGGGCGCAGTGCAGTGCCCGCTCCATACTCCCCTCCAGTCAGCGTTCACACAGGGTTAATGGCAGCGCTAATGGACCGCGTTATGCCGCGGTGTAATGCACTCCATTAACGCAGCTATTAACCCTGTGTGACCAACCTTTTTACTATTGATGCTGCCTATGAAGCATCAATAGTAAACAGATCTAATGTTAAAAATAATAAAAAAATAATAATAATAATAATAAAAAAATTAAAAATCATCATATACTCATCTTCCGGCGCCTTTCCTGTTCCTCGCGACGCTCCGGTGACCGGTCCATGCATTGCGATCTCACGAGATGATGACGTAGTGGTCTCGTGAGACCGCTACATCATCATCTCGCGAGACCGCAATGCACTCTTGAGACCGGAGCGCGCGAGGAGCGTCAGTAAATGCTTCCTGGATCCAGGGGCCAACGGAAGGTGAGTATATAACTATTTTTTATTTTAATAATTTTTTTTTTAACAGGGATATGATGCCCACATTGCCATATACTACGTGGACTGTGCAATATACTACGCGGGCTGAGCAATATACTACACAGGCTGTGCAATATACTACACGCGCTGGGCAATATACTTCGCGGGCTGGGCAATATACTATGCGGGCTGTGCAATATACTACGGGCGCTGGGCAATATACTACATGACTGGGCAATTTACTACGTGACTGGGCAATATACTACGTGGCTGGGCAATATACTATGTGGCTGGGCATTATACTACGTGACTGGGCAATATACTACGTGGCTGGGCAATATACAATGTGGCTGGGCAATATAGTACGTGACTGGGCAATATACTACGTGACTGGGCCATATAGTACGTGACTGGGCAATATACTACGTGACTGGGCAATATAGTATGTGACTGGGCAATATACTACGTGGCTGAGCAATATACTATGTGGCTGGGCAATATACTGTGTGACTGGGCAATATACTATGTGGGCTGTGCAATATACTACGTGGACATGCATATTCTAGAATACCCGATGCGTTAGAATTGGGCCACTATCTAGTCTTTCATAATGCCCTCAAGAACTTTGCACACAACTGATGTCAGGCTTATAGGACGGTAGTTGCCTGAATCCAACTTTTTACCTTACTTAAATATTGGTACCCCGTGAGCCATCCTCCAGTCCTGTGGCATCACACCTGTTACAAGAGAGTACAATATGAGATACGGTGGTCTGTCAATTACTGTGTTTAATTCTGTCAGTATCCATGGATGAATGACATCTGGACTGGGCGGATTTGTCAATATTAAATTTGCTCAGACGCAGACGTATTTCTTCTTGTGTTAAACTAATTATATCAGGTGGTGAACTTTGATTTTGGCCTTCTTGAATGATCCCAGGAACTGACAGTTCATTGGTGAACATAGATGAAAAGTGTCTGTTTAGTATCTCAGACTTTTTTCGTCCTCTAGAATTAGCTGATACCATCTGTTTTTCTTTTTGGGGCATTAATGTATTTATAAATTTTGGGAGGATTTATTTTGATGTAACCGGCTATTTGTTTCTCAGTATATAATTTTGCTAGCTTGATTTTTTACATATCTTATTGAGATCTTTAAACTCCTGAAATGCAATTTCTTTATTCTCGGCCTTCAAGATTTTGAATGCCCTTTGTTTTTGTCTCATTTAGGCTACTTTCACACATCAGGTTTTTTGTTTCAGGCGAATTCCGTCTCTTCCGATAAAAAACGGAATAGAAAACCGGAGAAGCCGGATCCGGCATTTCCCCCATTGAATATTATTGGTGCCGGATGGCGCCGGACAGCCCAGCGTTCCTTCCGGTCTGATGCCGGATCCGGCGTCAAGTCGATTCCGGCGTCTGGAAAAAACGTCTACTGTAACGTTTTTTGTCTCCGGCGAAAAAGCCGGAAAGGCCGGATCCGGTCTTTCCGGCTTTTTACAACAATGCATGTCTATGGACGCCGCAAAGCGCCGGATCCGGAAAAAGTCGGATTCGGCGGCCGTATCCGGCTTTTTACACTGAGCATGCTCAAAAAACGTTGATCAGCCCCCTGGACTATATATAAAGCAGGGCCATGAGGCCTTCAGCCATTTCCAGCCCAAAAGCAGAAGAGCCAACACCCTGCCACACCCTGCCAAGACGGAAGGAGCCAGAAGCCTGCCACAGAGCTGAGAGCCTGCCACAGAGCCGAGAGCCTGCCACAGAGCTGAGAGCCGAGAGCCTGCCACAGAGCTGAGAGCCGAGAGCCTTCCACAGAGCTGAGAGCCTGCCACAGAGCCGAGAGCCTGCCACAGAGCTGAGAGCCGAGAGCCTGCCACAGAGCCGAGAGCCTGCCACAGAGCCGAGAGCCTTCCACAGAGCTGAGAGCCTGCCACAGAGCCGAGAGCCTTCCACAGAGCTGAGAGCCTGCCACAGAGCTGAGAGCCTTCCACAGAGCCGAGAGCCTGCCACAGAGCCGAGAGCCTGCCACAGAGCTGAGAGCCAAGAGCCTGCCACAGAGTTGAGAGCCTGCCACAGAGCTGAGAGCCTTCCACAGAGCTGAGAGCCTGCCACAGAGCCGAGAGCCTTCCACAGAGCTGAGAGCCTGCCACAGAGCTGAGAGCCTTCCACAGAGCCGAGAGCCTTCCACAGAGCTGAGAGCCTGCCACAGAGCCGAGAGCCTTCCACAGAGCCGAGAGCCTGCCACAGAGCTGAGAGCCAGCCACAGAGCCGAGAGCCTGCCACAGAGCCGAGAGCCTGCCACAGAGCTGAGAGCCGAGAGCCTGCCACAGAGCTGAGAGCCTGCCACAGAGCCGAGAGCCATGTCTTCGGGGAGCCCTCCTCCTCCTCGCCGTCCTCGCCGTCAACGCACAGAGGTTAGTATGAACCAAAGTGTGTGTGTGTGTGTGTCATGTATTTTTTTATGTTTCATCGTAGGAAGCTGATGAGGCTGAGTCCCCCGGAGAAGAGGTGGTCCCAGAAGATGAGGGAAGGGGTCGAGAAACCCACGGAGAGGGCTCACAATTGGTATGGATCTGTGATGTATTACGAAAACACACCCTACACTACACACAAAACATAACACTAGATTCCTACAACAAAATACATAGAAACTGATACTTTCAAACATCACACAACACATACAAAACATATATATCACATGGCACACAACACATAGAATGGCTACCAACAAGCACATAATTTTTTTTTGTCTTCTAGAGTTCTGAATCTGTTGCCCAAGCAATAGGTCCTTCCAGTGGCTCCCGGGGTCGTCGGCGACATTCACATGGCGGCCGTCGTCGTGTAGGTTTTTTGTTATTTTTTGGGTGTAGGTTAGCAATGTTTCAAATTTGGTGTTAATTTTTTTCCCCTTTTCAAACAGGTTTCACAGCGTGCTCCAGATTCGGACGGTGAGGAGGTCGGCCTTGATATTGACCTCCTCATCGATCTTGTCAGAGACAGGGAGCCGTTGTGGAATATGGGTGACCGCCGCCATGCTGATCTCTCAGTGACCCGTCGACTCTGGGAGCAAATCTGCTGTGAACTGATTCCGAGGTGGGAGGACCTAGATGTTCAGGCCCAGATTCAAGAACGTAAGTATCCTCAGTTCAGTTTTGGTGATGCATTCTAAAATGCTGTTTCTAACCAAGTTGTCTTTCTCCTATTTTAACAGGTGAGCGGATTGTGAAAAGGTGGCGGTCGATCAGGGATCGCTTTAAGAAGGAGTTCAATAAAGAGATGCAGGCCCCGAGTGGATCTGGAGGACGCAGGAGCACGTACAAATACGCAAGGGCCCTGTCGTTCCTCAGGTCAACGATGGTCACCCGAAGGTAAATATTACCCACCACATGCGCAAATGTTTTACATGTCTAACCTCTTTTGCTCTTTCAGCCAGGGCCATGCAATGACAGTATATTAATTGTTTGTTTCTCTCTTTTTCCACAGTACCGTTGGGAGCACTCGGGAGCCTGCAGCACAATTGAACACTTCTGGGGCGATCCCTCAGGAGGCCGCCACCGAGGGACACTTTAACAGTGAGGAACCCTCTGCACCTTCCCACTCTGCACCTTCCCACTCTGCACTTTCCCACTCTGAACCTTCCCACTCTACCGATCCCTTTTTCCCATCCACGAGCGCTGGAGCATCCTGGCCGGTTCCATTGCATGTAGCTGCTGGTGAGAACATAGCGTTTCCTGTACCCCACCCTTCTGCTGCAGCCACCTCTAGTTCACCTGTAGCATCGGGGCGGTTTCGCCAGAGGGGTCAGATACATAGTTATGCTCCCGAGTTCTTGCACCTGAACGCATCGTTCCAGAACTGTCTGAAAGTTTTGTCCGAGCAATTGGCTGCAGGATTCAATTTCATAAATAAAAGTATGCTCGAGATGCATACACTTCTGGTAACGATGCGTTCAGAGGCAAAACAGTCACCGAACAACACTTTTTTTCAGTCAGTGCTTGAGCAAATGGAGACGCTATCTACTTCTCAGCAGATGCAAGTAATGGAATCCTGCCAGTCTACTCTAGCGCTAATTGCCTCTAGAGCAGATAGTCTTTCCAACCATCCTCCAACTGGCCCCCCTTCCTCCACTGTCCACCACTACAGCCAGTACCATCCTCCTGACCCGTATCGCCAAACTGACCTTGCCCCATCCCGCCCAACTCGCCATCATCCACATCGTGCCCCGTCCCAACAGCCACAACAATTTCAGCGTTCCCGTGACCCTTCCCACCAGCCACACCACCAGCCACGTGCCCCTTCCCACCATCCACACTACCAGCCTCCCTCCCGTGCCATTTCCCACCCATATGATGATCCCGACCCATACAACTTCACATCTACTTCATCCTCGCCTCCTCTCCCTGCCCACTTCCAACAGACTCTATCACCCTCTTCCCAAACATCTTCTACACACATCACTCATTCTGCCAACCAGTCCTCACAAAACATTTCCTACACCCCTCCATCCTACCAAATTTCTAACCCCAATCCCACTTTCTTGTCCACCCGCTCAATAGCTTTCTCCACTCCTTCACCCCTAAACGTTGAACATTCTCCACCACCATCACATTCCTCTCTCCACACTCCCACTGTCGAAGTGTCCCTATCAGACAGTGCCTCCGATAGTATCTCCACCCCGACGTATGAAAACATTTAGTACCCATTTTTTTGTGTGTTACATTATGTTAATAAAAGTTTTTGGTTGAAAACTCTCTTGTATTTATTCATTAGGCACAAATAACACCTTTTGTTAAAAAAGGTTTATTGATAACAGTAGTACTTTGGGTATGCACATCTTGGTTTAAAAATAAACTCAAACAGGTACCCAACATGGGTAAAAGGTAAACCCAAACAGGTACGCAACATGAGGGTAAAAACCAAACTGGTACACAACATGGGTAAGGTAAAAACAACAGGTGCGCAACATTGGTAAAAGGTAAACCCAAACAGGTACGCAACATGAGGGTAAAAACCAAACTGGTACACAACATGGGTAAGGTAAAAACAACAGGTACACAACATGGGTAAAGGTTAAAGTTATTACTAGGTATATACAAAGTGTTTAAACTCTATCATCCTGCCAGTGTATTCTTCCTTGGGGTGAAATAAAATATTCTGCAAAGTGATCCCGTATTCTGGACACTGTGGCAGAACTTCTGTATGTCTGGATGCTATAATCCATCAAGGTGGTTTCGGCAGAGTGGTCGTCAGTGGAAAGCTGTTCCTTGGATATAACATAATTGTGGAGGACAACACACGCTTTCACCACCTCATCCACAGTGTCTGTCTTTAAGTTTATGGATGTCAAGAGAACTCTCCATTTGGCGGTTAGGATCCCAAACGCACACTCCGCCATTCTCCTTGCACGTGTGAGTCTATAGTTGAAAATTCTTTTAGTATTGGTTAAACCACGGCTGGAGTAGGGTTTCAAAAGATGCTCTGAAAGCTGAAAAGCTTCATCCCCAACACATACAAATGGCATTGGTGGCTCGGAAGTTTGAGGCAGTGGTCTTGGGGGGGAAATTGAAAGGTTTTTCCATATAAATGCCGCCCCATAGAAGACAGTTTGAAAACTTGCGAATCATTAGAACGGCCATACGCCCCAATGTCCACCGCTACAAATTTGTAATCCGCATCGGCGATGGCCATCAGCACGATGGAAAAGTACTTCTTGTAGTTGAAATACTCAGATCCAGAACCAGCCGGTTTCACGATACGGATGTGTTTCCCGTCCACCGCACCCAAGCAATTTGGAAACTGGCACACTTCCAGGAATCTGTCAGCTACTTCCAACCATGTCTGCATTGTGGGATGTGGAATGTATTCTTCATGCAGACAGTCCCACAATGCACGGCAAGTGTGCCTCACTATTCCTGATATTGTGGAAATGCCCAGTCTGAATTGAAAATGTAGGGAAGACAGGGATTCACCGGTTGCTAGGAATCTGTTAAGAAAAGGAAGGCAGAAATTACTACAAATTCAAAATATCAAATAAAGAGTCCACAACAAAAGTTGATTCAAAAAGAATGCTTACCGAAGAGTGACCATCAGACGCTCAGCCGGGGTAATGGAGAATCGGCAATAGGTATCACTCCTTCTTATCAGATGTTCAACCCGCTCCACCAATATATCAAAGTTCTCCGCTTTCATCCGAACATAGCAGAAAAACTTTTCAGGGTCACCTCGAAGCTCCATATACAACGTTGAAAAGACTCCCCGGGTCATTCTCTGTGCCGCGATGGGGTGGATCCACAAACGGCGTCGTCGCAGACGCATGACATGCTGTCTCTCTTCCTCTTTCTCAATCACAATAGCTTTTAATCGATTCGCCTCTGTGATGAAATCCACGTTGTTCTGCAGAATCTTTGCAATAATGCCATCCATCTTGCTCTGTAGCTTGCTCCTCTCCAACCCGTCACAGATGTTAAGAACACTGTATATATAGTTTTCAGCCGGCCAATCACCTTTTTAGCCTTTCAGGGGGCATTTTTTAAAGCCGGATCCGTAAAAAACCGGATAGAAAAACGGACGAAACGGATGCAACCGGATGAGACGGATCCGGTTTTTCGCCGGATCTGGACACCTGATACGGCTAAAAAAACGGATCCGGCTTGTCCGGTTGCCTCCGGTTTCTTTGAAAAAAAACGGATCCGGCGATGTGGCGCGACGCCGCATCCGGCAACCGGCAAAAAACCTGATGTGTGAAAGCAGCCTTACCTTTGTACTGTCTTATTTATCCATAATGGTTTATTTTTATTCCTAGACATTTTATTGCTAGAAAGTATAAGTTTTCTACAGGATTCTAATAGTATATCCTTAAACATGCCCCATTTATGGTCGGTACCCCTAGCTATCATGATTAAGCTCTTCTCATAATTTGCAAAAATCAGCTTTCCTAAACTTCCAGGTTTTTACATTTCCCCTTTTGAATGGTTGATTGAAAATTACATTGACATTTATCATGTTATGATCACTGCATCCCAAATGCTTCCTGATCTGTAGATCTGAAACTGTATCTGGTTTATTTGACAGAACCAGATCCAGCAGATTACGTCCCCTGCTCAGTTCATCAACCAGGCAAGAGAGGTAATTGTCTTGAATTGTTGATTAGAACTTGCAGCTTTTAGAACAACCAGAAGATTCTATGCCCTATTGAATTTATGGGTAGTTAAATCCCCCATAATAAGGACCCTGCAGCATTTCCTACTCTACTGTGAGGCAGTAAAGCCTGTTACAGCTAGGGGGTGCTGTTTGTTCTCCCCAGGATGCGCACAGTGGCATAGTGAGGCCATGAGGGGGCGTTACAGTCGCAGGTGTAGCTGTGATTACAATTGTTAAAAGCCCTGTAGTATGGAGTGAGTCTGAGGAGTCTCAGGTGTGTCAGGGCCAAAGAGAGGCCTGACAACCCACAGCATACACAGTGATGCTACTGTCCAGAATGACTGGTCACTAGAGTTGAGCGACCTTGACCTTTTTAGAGTCGAGCCGGGTTTCGCGAAACCCGACTATCTCAAAAGTCGGGTCGAGTGAAATCGGCCGATTATGACGTAAAGTCGGGATCGACCGAAACACGAAACCCAATGCAAGTCAATGGGGCAGCATAGTCGGCAGTGAGTGGGGGCCAGGAAAACACCTAGAGTGCCAATTTTAATGTCAAAACCATCCATTCTTCTTAATGAAGCTTGTCAAGCGTAATTTACCTTATAATAATTGGAAGGCATTTGAAATTGGGGGTCATTTGGCTAAAGCTGTGGTGGGTAGGGCTGGTTCAAGTAATTAGTGGGCCCAGGAAATCTGGACCATGTCACGGCAGTGGAGCAGGGAGAGGTAAGTATTTCAACTTTGCAAGTGCTGTGAACCTGAGCAAGCAGGGGGGGCCCACTCGTTGGCATTGGCACTGGCACAGGGCCCCTCAAAGTACAGCGGTGTGTTTGCACGGCGGGGGCGCCTCCCACCGGCAGCAACACTTTTGCGTACTATGAGAGGCCCTGTGCCAGTGACGTCGCCAACTAGTATTCCTCCCCCCACCTGATGAAGGAACCTGCACTTTCATCTGCACCTTCCTCTTTGTCCCCGTGTAAGGTGGTATGGTATGCGGGAAGAGCAACCTGACTTTCAGCAGGGTCACAATGTTGTTGTGTAGCGTGCACGGGGAATGTTGCGTTATGGGTCAATGTACCAGCAGACTCATCTATCACTGGCTGGGCAATGGGCAGGATGAGGAGGAAACACAGATATAGGCCCAAAGAATAAAGTTGGCTAAATGCAGTTCAAAATTGGTAACACAGGAATAACCAGGGGGCATTGCAGTGGAGGACAACTGGAATGAGAGGCTGACACAGAGAGTAGGCCCAAATCAGTAAGTAGTCAAAATGCAGTTCAAAATTGGCAACCGTAGTAAACAGGCGGCACAGCTTTGTTCAGTGGAGGAGAACAGCAAGGAGTGGCAGACACCGATAGTAGGCCCCAACCCAACTAGTAGGCCAAATGCAGTCTAACATTAACAACTACTTAACGAGCGCCTGAAAATGGAATTTCAGGACAGGAAACCAGGAGAACAGCAAGGAGCGGCAGACACTGTTAGTAGGCCCCAAACCAACTAGTACGCCAAATGCAGTTGTTCCATTTAACCACAATTTAACGAGAGCCTGAAGATAGAAGCTCAGGAAAGGCAACCTGGAGAACACCTTGGAGTGGAACACACCATCTCTCTCCACCCCATACCCATTTTGTAGGCCTAATGCAGTGTAGTTTTCTACAACTACTAAACGAGAGTCGGAAGACCGAAGCAATGGCAAGGAAACCTGGGGAACACCTTGGAGTGTAACACACCATCTCTCTCCACCCGATACCCATTTTGTAGGCCTAATGCAGTGTAGTTTTCTACAACTACTAAACGAGAGTCTGAAGACCGAAGCAATGGCAAGGAAACCTGGGGAACACCTTGGAGTGTAACACACCATCTCTCTCCACCCGATACCCATTTTGTAGGCCTAATGCAGTGTAGTTTTCTACAACTACTAAACGAGAGTCTGAAGACCGAAGCAATGGCAAGGAAACCTGGGGAACACCTTGGAGTGTAACACACCATCTCTCTCCACCCGATACCCATTTTGTAGGCCTAATGCAGTGTAGTTTTCTATAACTACTAAACGAGAGTCGGAAGACCGAAGCAATGGCAAGGAAACCTGGGGAACACCTTGGAGTGTAACACACCATCTCTCTCCATCCGATACCCATTTTGTAGGCCTAATGCAGTGTAGTTTTCTACAACTACTAAACGAGAGTCGGAAGACTGAAGCAATGGCAAGGAAACCTGGGGAACACCTTGGAGTGTAACACACCATCTCTCTCCACCCCATACCCAATTTGTAGGCTTAATGCAGCCTACTTTCCGACAACTACTAAACGAGAGCATGAAGATCGAAGCTCAGGAAAGGCAACCTGGGGAACACCTTGGAGTGTAACACACCCTCTCTCTACACCACGGAAGGGCTGATTCTTAGGAAGGAAGGCTGTCGGAAAGAAGCAGGGCGCGTCCGAGGGTGATTATATTCTTATTAGGTATATACTCACCCTCGGACGCGCCCTGCTTCTTTATTTGTAATGAATGTTTATTTGCAATGTGGTTTTGACTTACTCTATTTTTTTGGTAAATAATGATTTTATTATTTTCATTGTTTTGCATCTTCTTGGCAATAATATAAAGAAGACGCGACAGGACAACACTCGGTGGATGCCATATCTGTGTTTTAAATTGAAAAAAACTTTCAGTTAACTACTTGCAGGAGAAAGTTATTGTAGCTGGTGGCCATTTTTAGTACTGTACCAGATTTTTGTTGTATGTGTTTGTTTTTAATGTTAAAATGTCTGCATTTGATATCTCTCCAGTATTTTCTTTTTTATAAGCAAAATACTTATTTTTATATTTTCTGATGTTGGTTCAAGGGGTACACGGGCAGCAGTAGACAGGTCAGTGGAGGCCTAGTGGAAGGAGGGACCCCAGACAGGCTTTGAAGGCCTAACATAATAAATTGGGCTGGCTGTAGGCAATTTAAAATTGGTTCCAGGGGAACACGGGCAGCAGTGGCCTGGTCAGTGTAGTAGTAGTGGAAAGAACGGGCCGCAGACTGGCTTCGAAGGCCTAACATAACAAAAATTGGGATGTAGGCAATTTACAATTGGTTCCAGGGGAACACGGACAGCAGTAGACAGGTCAGTGGAGGCCTAGTGGAAGGAGGGACCGCAGACAGGCTTCGAAGCCCTAACATAATAAATTGGGCTGGCTGTAGGCAATTTAAAATTGGTTCCAGGGGAACACGGGCGGCAGTAGACAGGTCAGTGGAGGCCTAGTGGAAGGAGGGACCGCAGACAGGCTTCGAAGCCATAACATAATAAATTGGGCTGGCTGTAGGCAATTTAAAATTGGTTCCAGGGGAACACGGGCAGCAGTAGACAGGTCAGTGGAGGCCTAGTGGAAGGAGGGACCGCAGACAGGCTTCGAAGCCCTAACATAATAAATTGGGCTGGCTGTAGGCAATTTAAAATTGGTTCCAGGGGAACACGGGCGGCAGTAGACAGGTCAGTGGAGGCCTAGTGGAAGGAGGGACCGCAGACAGGCTTTGAAGCCCTAACATAATAAATTGGGCTGGCTGTAGGCAATTTAAAATTGGTTCCAGGGGAACACGGGCAGCAGTAGACAGGTCAGTGGAGGCCTAGTGGAAGGAGGGACCGCAGACAGGCTTCGAAGCCCTAACATAATAAATTGGGCTGGCTGTAGGCAATTTAAAATTGGTTCCAGGGGAACACGGGCAGCAATAGACAGGTCAGTGGAGGCCTAGTGGAAGGAGGGACCGCAGACAGGCTTCAAAGCCCTAACATAATAAATTGGGCTGGCTGTAGGCAATTTAAAATTGGTTCCAGGGGAACACGGGCGGCAGTAGTCAGGTCAGTGGAGGCCTAGTGGAAGGAGGGACCGCAGACAGGCTTCGAAGCCCTAACATAATAAATTGGGCTGGCTGTAGGCAATTTAAAATTGGTTCCAGGGGAACACGGGCGGCAGTAGCCAGGTCAGTGTAGTAGTAGTGGAAAGAACGGGCCGCAGACAGGCTTCGAAGGCCTAACATAACAAAAATTGGGCTGTAGGCAATTTAAAATTGGTTCCAGGGGAACACGGGCGGCAGTAGACAGGTCAGTGGAGGCCTAGTGGAAGGAGGGACCGCAGACAGGCTTCGAAGCCCTAACATAATAAATTGGGCTGGCTGTAGGCAATTTAAAATTGGTTCCAGGGGAACACGGGCAGCAGTAGACAGGTCAGTGGAGGTCTAGTGGAAGGCCTAACATAAGAAAAATGTCAATACAATGGTATTGACAGTGCCAGGCATTGAAGGATGTCAGCGCATAGACTAAACATTGGTGGAGCTGTGAGAGAAAATTTTGCAAGTCGTAGAGCACTGTTTGACCTGGGGGGAGGGACTGTCTTGTGGCCGGCGGTACAGGCCCAGGGCCCCTCATATTACAACGGTGTGTCTGACGTTGGGTGCGCACCACCACCGCCAGACACTTTATTGTACTATGAGGGACCTAGTGGCAGTGCTGTCGACCAAAAGCGGGCACACCCACCTCCTCAGACAAACAGTACTCTCACGGGTGCTGGCGCCAAGTGGCGATACCACGGCCCCGTGTGGGGACTTTGGCCATTTAGGGAGGTGTTAACATGTCGGATGCTGGACAATCAGGTGCTGCAAATTACGAGATTGGAAAAGTCGTTCAGAATAGTCCACAGGCAAGACCTTTACATAGGAAAGCTAGGTGTCAGCCGGGCAAGGTGGGGCAAAAGTTTTCGAAATCCAGTTGTGGTTCATTTTAATGAAGGTTAGATCATCTACATTTTGGGTAGCCAGACGAGTCCTTTTTTCTGTTAGTATTGAACCTGCAGCACTGAATACTCTTTCTGATAGGACACTAGCTGCCGGGCAAGCAAGCTCCTGCAATGCATATTCTGCCAATTCTGGCCAGGTGTCTAATTTTGATGCCCAGTAATCAAATGGGAATGACGGTTGAGGGCGAACGTCGATAAGGGATGAAAAATAGTTAGTAACCATACTGGACAAATGTTGTCTCCTGTCACTTTGAATTGATGCTGCAGTACCTGTCCTGTCTGCGGTCATAGCAAAATCACTCCACAACCTGGTCAGAAAATCCCTCTGGCCAACGCCACTTCTGATTTCTGCCCCTCTAACTGGCCCCTGCAGCTCGTGTTAGAACGATCACGGGCGCTGTGTGCAGGGAATGCCAGAAGCAAACGGTCAACAAGAGTTGATTGTTTGGTTGCTAATATTAGTTCCAAGTTCTCATGTGGCATTATATTTTGCAATTTGCCTTTATAGCGAGGATCAAGGAGGCAGGCCAACCAGTAATCGTCATCGTTCATCATTTTTGTTATGCGTGTGTCCCTTTTGAGGATACGCAAGGCATAATCCGCCATGTGGCCCAAAGTTCCAGTTCTCAAATCTGTGGTTGTGCTTGGTTGAGGGGCAGTTTCAGGCAAATCCACGTCACTTGTGTCCCTCCAAAAACCAGAACCCGGCCTTGTCGCGCCAACAATTTCCACTGGCCCCGGAGAAGCTTCCTCATTAAAAATATAATCATCCCCATCATCCTCCTCGTCCTCCTCCTCCTGTTCGCCCGCTACCTCGTCCTGTACACTGCCCTGGCCAGACAATGGCTGACTGTCATCAAGGCTTTCCTCTTCCTCAGCTGCAGACGCCTGATCCTTTATGTGCGTCAAACTTTGCATCAGCAGACGCATTAGGGGGATGCACTAACCAGCCGTGTGCATTCCTCAAAACACTGAAGGACTTGACACATGTCTTGAATCTTCGACCACTGCACACCTAACAACTCCATGTCTGCCATCCTACTGCCTGCCCGTGTATGTGTATCCTCCCACAAAAACATAACAGCCCACCTCTGTTCACACAGTCTCTGAAGCATGTGCAGTGTTGAGTTCCACCTTGTTGCAACGTCTATGATTAGGCGATGCTGGGGAAGGTTCAAAGAACGCTGATAGGTCTGCATACGGCTGGAGTGTACGGGCGAACGGCGGATATGTGAGCAAAGTCCACGCACTTTGAGGAGCAGGTCGGATAACCCCGGATAACTTTTCAGGAAGCACTGCACCACCAGGTTTAAGGTGTGAGCCAGGCAAGGAATGTGTTTCAGTTGGGAAAGGGAGATGGCAGCCATGAAATTCCTTCCGTTATCACTCACTACCTTGCCTGCCTCAAGATCTACAGTGCCCAGCCACGACTGCGTTTCTTTCTGCAAGAACTCGGACAGAACTTCAGCGGTGTGTCTGTTGTCGCCCAAACACTTCATAGCCAATACAGCCTGCTGACGTTTGCCAGTAGCTGCCCCATAATGGGAGACCTGGTGTGCAACAGTGGCAGCTGCGGATGGAGTGGTTGTGCGACTGCGGTCTGTGGACGAGGTCTCGCTTCTGCAGGAGGACGAGGAGGAGGAGGAGGGGGTGCGAACGGCTACAGCCAACTGTTTCCTAGACCGTGGGCTAGGCAGAACTGTCCCAAACTTGCTGTCCCCTGTGGACCCTGCATTCACCACATTTACCCAGTGTGCCGTGATGGACACGTAACGTCCCTGGCCATGCCTACTGGTCCATGCATCTGTTGTCAGGTGCACCTTTGTGCTCACAGATTGCCTGAGTGCATGGACGATGCGCTCTTTAACATGCTGGTGGAGGGCTGGGATGGCTTTTCTGGAAAAAAAGTCGACTGGGTAGCTCGTAGCGTGGTACAGCGTAGTCCATCAGGGCTTTGAAAGCTTCGCTTTCAACTAACCGGTAGGGCATCATCTCTAACGAGATTAGTCTAGCTATGTGGGCATTCAAACCCTGTGTACGCGGATGCGAGGCTAAGTACTTCCTTTTTCTAACCATAGTCTCATGTAGGGTGAGCTGGACTGGAGAGCTGGAGATCGTGGAACTAGCAGGGGTGCCGGTGGACATGGCAGACTGAGAGACGGTGGGAGATGGTATTGTTGCCGCCGGTGCCCTAGATGCAGTGTTTCCTACTACGAAACTGGTGATTCCCTGACCCTGACTGCTTTGGCCTGGCAAAGAAACCTGCACAGATACTGCAGGTGGTGCAGAAAATGGTGGCCCTACACTGCCGGAAGGGATGTTGCGTTGATGACTAGCTTCATTGGCCGAGGGTGCTACAACCTTAAGGGACGTTTGGTAGTTAGTCCAAGCTTGCAAATGCATGGTGGTTAAATGTCTATGCATGCAACTTGTATTGAGACTTTTCAGATTCTGCCCTCTGCTTAAGGTAGTTGAACATTTTTGACAGATAACTTTGCGCTGATCAATTGGATGTTGTTTAAAAAAATGCCAGACTGCACTCTTTCTAGCATCGGATACCTTTTCAGGCATTGCAGACTGAGCTTTAACCGGATGGCCACGCTGTCCTCCAACAGGTTTTGACTTTGCCACGCGTTTTGGGCAAGATACGGGCCCGGCAGATGGAACCTGTTGCGATGTTGATGCCTGCTGCGGCCCCTCCTCCTCCGCTTCAGAACTGCTGCCGCCTGCACCCTGTTTCCCCAATGGCTGCCAATCGGGGTCAAGAACTGGGTCATCTATTACCTCTTCTTGTAGCTCGTGTGCAACTTCGTCTGTGTCACCGTGTCGGTCGGTGGTATAGCGTTCGTGATGGGGCAACATAGTCTCATCAGGGTCTGATTCTTGATCAGCACCCTGCGAGGGCAATGTTGTGGTCTGAGTCAAAGGACCAGCATAGTAGTCTGGCTGTGGCTGTGCATCAGTGCACTCCATGTCAGATTCAACTTGTAATGGGCATGGACTGTTAACTGCTTCACTTTCTAAGCCAGGGACGGTATGTGTAAAGAGCTCCATGGAGTAACCCGTTGTGTCGCCTGCTGCATTCTTCTCTGTTGTTGTTTTTGCTGAAGAGGACAAGGAAGCGACTTGTCCCTGACCGTGAACATCCACTAACGACGCGCTGCTTTTACTTTTACCAGTTTCACGAGAGGAGGCAAAAGAGCTAGAGGCTGAGTCAGCAAGATAAGCCAAAACTTGCTCTTGCTGCTCCGGCTTTAAAAGCGGTTTTCCTACTCCCAGAAAAGGGAGCGTTCGAGGCCTTGTGTAGCCAGACGACGAACCTGGCTCCATAGCTCCAGACTTAGGTGCAATATTTTTTTTCTCACGACCACCTGATGCTCCACCACTACCACTACCCTCATTACCAGCTGACAATGAACGCCCCCGGCCACGACCTCTTCCACCAGACTTCCTCATTGTTTTAAAAACGTTACCAAACTAACGGTATTTGTTGCTGTCACACAACTTACACGGTGAGCTATAACTTCAGTATGATTTAGATACCCCTTTACAGGTGGGTGAAACCACAACGAAAATCAGGCACAATGTTACACACTCTGTTGTTGGTGGCAACAAATGAGAGAGATGCCACACACGCAGGACTGTCACTGAAGCGCAAATGTAAATATTAATCTCCCACTGATTTGTTTTTTTTTTTTTTAAAAGGGAGACTTTAGAAAAAAAAAATAATAAAAAAAAATGATTTTTTAAGGAAGAATTTATAAACCAAATAAAATGAAATGATTGTTTCAGGGAGAATTTAGAAAACAAATAAAAAAAAAAAAGGCTTTCTATGGCCCACTGAGTGAGAGAGGACGCACACAGGAGTCAGGAGTGGCACACAAGCCCAGAGGCCAATATTTATCTCTCACTGATTGATTTAGTGATTTTTTCAGGTAGATTTTGGAACCCAAATCAAGCAAAAAAATTAATAGGCTTTCTATGGCCCACAATTGGAGAGAGAGAGATGGCACACCCAGGAGTCAAGACTGGCACACAAGCAGAAAGGGCAATATGAATCTCCCACAGATTTGATTTTTTTTTTTTTTTCAGGGAGACTTTAGAAAAAAAAATACAAAAAAATGAATTTTTCAGGAAGAATTTAGAACCCAAATCAACCCAAAAAATAAATAGGCTTTCTATGGCCCACTATTTCTGAGAGAGATGGCACGCTCAGGACTGGCACACAAGCCCAGAGGCCAATATTAATCTCCCACTTTTTTTTTTTTTTTCCAGGGAAAATTTATAAACCCAATAAAAAAAATAATATATAGGCTTTCTATGGCCCACTATCTGAGAGAGAGAGATGGCACGCTTAGGACTGGCACACAAGCCCAAAGGCCAATATTAATCTCCCACTGATTGATTTATTGATTTTTTCAGGTAGAATTTAGAACCCAAATCAAGCAAAAAAATTAATAGGCTTTCTATGGCCCACTGAGTGAGAGATGGCACACACAGGAGTCAGGAGTGGCACACAAGCCCTGAGGCCAATATTTTTCTCCCACTGATTAATGTTGTGATTTTTTCAGGTAGATTTTGGAACCCAAATCAAGCAAAAAAATAAATAGGCTTTCTATGGCCCACTGAGTGAGAGATGGCACACACAGGAGTAAGGAGTGGCACACAAGCCCTGAGGCCAATATTTTTCTCCCACTGATTGATGTAGTGATTTTTTCAGGTAGATTTTAGAACCCAAATCGAGCAAAAAAATAAATAGGCTTTCTATGGCCCACTGAGTGAGAGATGACACAGACAGGGATGGCACTCTAGCAGAAATGCCAATCTTAATCTCCCACAAAAAAAAAAAAAAAAAAAAAAAAAAAGGAACTGTCCTTCAATTACTATCTCCCTGCAGTAATCTCAGCCAGGTATGGCAGGCAGCAATAAGGAGTGGACTGATGCACAAATTAAATAAAAAGTGTAGACAAACAAACAAGATAGCTGTGCAGAAAGGAAGGAACAAGAGGATTTGTGCTTTGAAAAAAGCAGTTGGTTTGCACAGCGGCGTACACACAGCAATGCAGCTATCAGGGAGCCTTCTAGGGCAGCCCAATGAGCTACAGCGCTGAGGAAAAAAAAAAATGTAGCTTCCACTGTCCCTGCACACCGAAGGTGGTGTTGGGCTGTGGAAATCGCTACAGCACAAGCGGTAATGGACCCTGCCTAACGCTATCCCTGCTTCTGACGAAGCGGCAGCAACCTCTCCCTAAGCTCAGATCAGCAGCAGTAACATGGCGGTCGGCGGGAACGCCCCTTTATAGCCCCTGTGATGCCGCGGACAGCAAGCCAATCACTGCAATGCCCTTCTCTAAGATGGTGGAGACCAGGACCTATGTCATCACGCTGCCCACACTCTGCGTTTACCTTCATTGGCTGAGAAATGGCGCTTTTCGCGTCATTGAAACGCGACTTTGGCGCGAAAGTCGCGTACCGCATGGCCGACCCCGCACAGGGGTCGGATCGGGTTTCATGAAACCCGACTTTGCCAAAAGTCGCCGACTTTTGAAAATGAACGACCCGTTTCGCTCAACCCTACTGGTCACGGATGTGGACAGGTCTTGTGCCCGGAGGTGAACCGGAGGTAGACTGTCCTGTGCCCGAAAGGAAGGACTGGCTTGTGTCACAGCTGCAGACAAGAGGATGTCAAGGTCTGTGTATGGCTGTGAGTCGAGACTGTGATACAGCGGTGCAGGACACCCATGGGAACTAGTCAGGGGAGAACTAGAGTGTGTAGTGACTGCAATCTAAAGGATGCTGTTATGAACTGGTGTGAATTGAACACAAGTTATATGCACTGAAGTTATGTGCACTTGTGTGGATTGGAACCTTTTCTGTGAGATAAAATATTAAAGAAACTTTTATGATTGAATTTTGTGGGTCACTGCCTCATCACTGGCTACCGGTGCTCTACATTACCTGTTCAGCTATATTTGGAGGCTTGTAACAAACTCCAATTAGCAGCTTTCCATTATTGCATTCCTGAGCACAGGTTTTAAGTAGGATTTAACGAAAATACACACCACTACCACTTTTCTGTCTTTCCTGTCTTTTCTAAATGGCAGTTTTGAGTTAGCTGTTCCATTGCGCTAGAGGTCAAACCATCTGATTCATATTATATTATTGTACTTTTCACCTGCAATTCACTTGAGTAATTAAGCACTTTTTTGCATACTTTGATGTAGTATTACCTTCATTTATAGGTAATTTTGCACTTATGGACATGGCTATGTCCCTATATTTTGTACCTTATTTTTGCACTTGTACCCTTTCTGTATTTTCATATTTTTGAATAAACATCTTTCTAATCACCTTGCTTTTAAATACATAGCATTTGCACTTTATCACTGCTTGGGAAAGGTTCACACCTCAGAAACAATATATTGTCACTTATGGATGAGTGGACCAGTGGATGTTCGAGTTCGTTGGGTTCTACCGAACTGGAGTTCAAAGTTTGGTTTGGTATCTGAACTTGACCCCAAACTGGACCCTAAACCCAAACCCCATAGAAGTCAATAGTATTCTGAACTTTGGCACTTTAAAATGGCTGTAAAATGGTAAATAGCAAGGGCTAGGGGGGCAGAAAAATGGGGGCAAGAGCAGGGCAAGGTCCTGTAAAAAAATGTGGATAGGGAAATGGCTTAAAATAACATAAAAAAAAAAAAGGTTCTTTGTGGCAAAGGCAGGCACCGCATAGGGCCCCTCACTCTTGCCCCTCTCAGGAGGGACCCTGTGCTTCATCTTGGTTATGGAGGGTCACAAGAAAGGGCAGCCGTGGTTTCATCTGGAGGCAATTCACCTAACCCACCCTGTTCAAGGGTTATTTTCTGTATGCTGGCTGCTTTGTGACCTGCCTGCACAGCTAGCCGCATTCCCTTTACACCCAGCCCCCCATGCCATACGGGCTACAATCCATGGTGACATGGGTAATGGAGAATCTGGGTTCTAATTCAAAGAAACAGCCTAATAAATGGGTATCACATCCAAGGAAGGCAGCAGTCAAGCTGTTAACCACTCCTCAACTGAGTCAGCACTTGTTGTTAGATAAAATAGCCATCCATGACAATTTAGAGGTTCTGTAATTGGAATGAATAGTTAAATCCTTTAATGTACATCTATTGGAGGGCAAGTCTGTTTGCCAGCACCTTGTGGAAGTGGTAGACGGAGGAGGAGGTCCTTCCTGTGTGCTGTGCAAAAAAGTTTAGGAAGGAAATCCAGAGGAGGAGAAAAACCCATGGACCCAGGACTTGTCGCCCTTCCCAGGAGGAAAGAGGGTGTTGGTGGCTAGAGTCAGGGGTTAGGCTAGGCCTCTGGCTCCCACGTCTCAGTAAAGGCTGGCTGGGAGTTGGAGGAAGCAGCAAACGGCTAGGGGACCTACAAGATCTGGTCGACTCTGTGATGTTACAAGCCAGGGGCCCTGGACACGAATCTTGGGGAGCCGAAAGACCGCTGAGGATGAAGCAATGGCTGCAGAGGTTCCTCCTCCAAGAGGAAAGCCAGGTACGAGCAGGGGTACGGTGGCTGTGCCTAGTGACTGGGCACTAAGGCTGTGCGAGAGCCTGTAACCAGCTATGGTTCCCATATACAGTTGAAATTAGAAGTTTACATACACGATATCAAAAGACACATATGCATGTTTTTCTCAATATCTGTCATGAAATCAGAGTAAACATTTCCCATTTTAGATCATTTAGGATTACTGTTCTGCATTCCTCCATGTATGATGCGGTGTGGATTCTAACATACAGATAAACCTTCATCCATTTCCTCAGGAAACAGACTGTATAGGTTCTTAAGTCTATATTTATTGAGATGGTGAACGATGAATAACAATACTAGATGATATTGTTAGATATTTGATATAATGGATGATCAGGTAAAAACTACAAAAGAAATAACAGTGCATCAGTACTTGGCACATTACAGCATATTACAGGATGCAATAACATGAATAGCAGAGATTACAGAGCTAACATAGAACACAGCATAAGACAGATACACAGTTATCATGGCTATCTTAGGGCAAGTTCAGGCTGTCAGCATTGTACTACTTTATACAGAAAAGCGTCTATCTGCATACAAAACAAAAAACGCAATATGAAACAAAGCACAACATGCCTAACTACACTCTCTGCTATACAGTGGCAGCATAACTGTTCTAACACAAACATGAAGGTACATTTGTGCCTCACCGGAATCCGATTAGCAAGAGCAATGATCTGCAGGAAAAGAGAGCCAGGAAAATATGCGTAAGACTCAAAGGTCCGGAGGAAAATGGCTACAATCTTCTTGCCCGGGAAAATAAGGGCGCAGTTCTAGTCAGAACACAAAGCAAAATGCTTGCTAGTCAGGCTTAAAGCAAAATGCTCCTGGATACAGGAGCAGGATAAATGTGTACCTAATGACCTCTAATGGTGACAACTGGTACTACATTGTGAATGAACTTGCTGCACATTAATGGGCAGAACAGTCCCCGCTTGGCATCAACGGATACCACTATTTTGTTCTTTTGGGCAAAATAACAATGCAAGTTCAGTAACTGGCCTGAGGAACAGTTTGTTCTTCCCAAGCTTGCACACTCTGACCTCTACTTTGCGCACCTTTCCATCCTTGCTGCGAAAGGGCTTGGCCACTAGTTCAAATGTATCAGACCTGCTGATGTGGGGCATAGAACGGTTCAAGGAGGCAGGGCCTGTGAACCATGTAGTGTCCTTAAGATAACTTGGTGCAATGGATCTAGTCGCATTGTCTGCCGGATTGTGGTGAGTAGGCATGTAGTGCCACTGATTAGGGCAGGTGGATCTTCTTATCCTCAGTATCCGGTTGCTGACATAGACATTTAAGCATCGCGTTTCGTTGCAGATATATCTCAATACCACCTTGCTATCGGTGTAGAATTCTGCATCTTTGATCTCCAGATTCATCCCATCTGAGATAAGCTTGGCTAACTGCACAGCAGCACAGAGTTCCAATCTGAATATCGTGTGTTCACGGTGTGGCACCAGTTTAGTACGGCTCATCACAAACCCGATATGACATTGTTCATTCTCGTCTATGGTTTTGAGGTACGCTACTACTGCGATTGCTTTGATGCATCGCAGAAGATACAAAGTCTTTGTGTTTTGACTTCTGTGGATGGCACAGGAGCATACGGTCGTTTCACATGATGGCCAGTCAAGGCTTCGAGACACTTCCTCCACTCTGCCCACAGGTCAGCCTTTTCTGCTGGAAGTGGATCGTCCCAAATCAGATGTGTCTTGGGTGTAGTCCCTTAGCATCATTTTTCCTTGGATGGTGACCGGAGCTACAAATCTCAGGGGGTTGTATAGACTATTTACGAAAGAATGAACTCCTCTGCATGTGAATGGTTTCTCATCCTTGCAGATCTGAAAGGTGAAGGCATCGGTTTACAGATCCCAAAGCAATCCAAGGCTCTGTTGCATGGGAAGGGAGTCGATGCTTAGGTCTAAGTCGTTTAGATCGCTGGAATAGTCTTCAGAGGGAAATCTTCCATCAACACTCGGCTGTTGGAGGAAATCTTGTGTAACCATAGGTTAGACTGAGAGAGCATTTCTTGAGCCCTTTTTAGTAGATAGATTACAGCCTCAACTGTTGGTGTGGACTTCAAACAATCGTCTACGTAGAAATCCTACTACAAAGGATCTGATGTCTGACCCATACTCTTCTTCGCCCTTTTTGGCGGAATGCCGGATGCCGTAGCTAGCGACTGCTGGGGAACGGCTGTTCCCAAAGATGTGTACTCTCATCCGATACTCTGCAATGTCTTTGCCCAGGTCATTGTCGCGGCACCAGAAGAACCTCAGGTAGTTTCTGTGTTCCTCCTTGACGAGACAACAGTGGAACATCTGTTGTATATCAGCCATAAATGCCACCATATCTCTGCGGAAACAGAGTAGTACTTCTAGAAGTCTATTATTCAGGTCTGGGCCTGACAGTAGGACATCATTCAGTGAAACGTATTCGCATTTGGTGCTCGAGTCAAATACCACTCTTATTTGCCCTGGCTTCTTAGGATGGTACACTCCGAAGATGGGCAAGTACCAACACTTCTCTGAGTGCAGAAGTGCAGGTGCAATCTCTGCATGGTTGTTCTGGAATATCTTCCCCATGAAGGTAAATAAATGTTCTTTCACCTCATGTGACTTCTGAAACTTGTGTCTGTGGAAGACTGTACATCCTATGTGGTCTTGAACACCTTCACATGCGTGGTTTTTGTTGGCATGAACTGAGAAAGGGCAAGGTAGGGAATTGCTGTTTGGTAATTCCTTTACCAGTAAACTATTGTGGCATGGCTGGAAGACAGACGGACATCCATTTTCTAGTGTGCTGGTAAGCATACTGTTGACTGAGGCCGGATTGTGTGCTCCTCCTAGACAGACGACTCCTATAATGACCCATCCAAGGTCGAGCCTCTGTGCAAATGGAGCATTCCGGGAACCTTTGACATATTGTCACAAGACAAAAATAGGAAGACTAGAGATTAGGAATCTGGGCCCCTGAACTGCCCCCAGGCTAGGGGAAGCCCTGTCTTTCCTTAACTTGGGGGTACCCTTGAAGGTAGGGAGGCCCGAGTCACTGACCTGTCCCTGTCTCCTGTTAAACCCTGCACTAAACCCCCAACCCCACCCCAGGGGGTGAACAGTGTAAACAGCACCACAAAGCAAATAAACAATATAAGAGTGAGGGGAACACGATACCAAAAGGTGAATGCACAAACTACAAAATAACAAAACTCAGAACTTAGCTTGTGCATGCCGCTGCAGACTCCACAACAAAGATAGTACAGCAACTGAGCTCCAAACACCAGACTTGGCTGACACCAGGGAGCTGCTACTGCAAGGTTGGACTCCTGAAAGGAACTGTATAACCAACAGTCAGCTGATGCACCAGGTGACCTTATAAAGGATGGTGGGAGTGGTCACAAACATCAACTGACCCAGCAGCAATGCAATAACACCAGCAGCCACCAGGGGGAGAAAACTGCATTACCCCCAATGACCAGAAAA
The DNA here is from genome assembly GCF_032444005.1 of Ranitomeya imitator. Lineage (NCBI taxonomy): Eukaryota > Metazoa > Chordata > Amphibia > Anura > Dendrobatidae > Ranitomeya > Ranitomeya imitator. The sequence continues at coordinate 478,333,377 of NC_091282.1, read as the reverse complement.
GGAAAAAAAGTTTAAATCTCAGGGAAACCAGATCTGCCACAGATCCAAACATGGATCGTGACACATATTTTCTAGTCTTGTGGGCTTGTAGTATATCTCTTCCCAGGAGTAAAGCTATTGGGGCTTCTGGGTCCAACTCAGGTATCAGTTGGGCTATATGCTTCAGGTGGGGGTGATGTGTTGCCACCTCCATTGAAGGTATCTCAGACCTGTTGTCGAGAATCTGATTGCACTCCAGAATGGTCGGTAGTGATAGGCAGGTCTGGCCATCTATGGGCCTTGTATCCAGTTGCTTTCCTCCCCGCCATCTCAACTGTACCTTAACACGTCCTCAAGGAGTAGGGAGAAACAGGGCCTACAATGTGGAAGTTGTCAAAGAAGATGGACTTGGCTAGAGACCTGTTACTTTGGATATCCAGGATTGCATATATCTTGTAAGCTTTGTCCCTGCGGCCTGCTGGGTAGACTCAGACAAGGCAGATTTCTGAACAGGATCTTCCTGCTGTGAGTCCTTTACAGATATCCGTACATTTAGAGGTGACCACAGGGGTGTCTTCGTCAGTGTTCTTTTGCTTCCCATCATGCTCCTCTGCCTGCGACAATGCTCGGAGGTGATCCAGGGTGCAAGGCTGTGTTCTGATCCGTGCTGCTGCATTCTGCACATTTCAGCTAGCTTCACAGTTCCTGATGAGATGAGATATTGTGGCACAGCACTTGAAGCAGATGTTGTTTTCCTTGAGGAAACCTTTGCGATCCTCCAGAGACTTCTCCCTAAAGGCTATGCATTTCAGTAGAGGATGTGGTTTCCTGTGTAGAGGACACTGCTTACTGACATCTTGAGGTTTGTTCTCTTCTGGAGGGGGCTTACTTGTATTGTGAGGAGGATCTGTGGAAACAATATTAGTTTTGTGGACTGCCACAATGCTGGGCATCCTCTTGTCTATAGTAGCGAACTTCGGGGTTGGATCGTTGGTAATCAGCATAGGCTAGTCGATGTAGTGCGTCAGGGCTGTCATCCATGCCAGCATGTTGATGGACGCACTCTGCGATGCGCTGGGCTGGATCTTGCTGATCTAGATGTGTTCTGAGAGCGTAGCTGCGTCTCTCATCATCAGGATCCTCCATAGCTTCCAAGTATTCTGCCTTAGCTATTGCAGCTGCTGTCTTTTTGTCTGCCGCAAGTCTTTCTAGAGACACTCGCAGGCGCACAGTCTCCTCTTCATTCTCTGCCTGCAAACATGCAATTTCTGCTTCATGTTCTGCTTGTCTCAACTTTAGATGCATCTCTTGTTCGGCAAAAGAGGACCTCGCTTTGGCCGCTTTGGCACGAGCAACAGCACCAAGCTCTTTTATTGAAGACTTGTTAGAGCCTGCTCGTGACCTCGCTTTGAGTGACGATGTATCGCGTCAAGACATTGTGTGCTTAGCTGCGTACTACTGAGTATTTTGGTGGGAAACTGAGTCTTTGTGCGGGTGAGCTTTCGCTTGGTGGGAATAGCGTAGCACTTCTTGGCGGGCTTCAGTATCGTTGTATGGTGGCTGCTGTGATACCCTTATGAGGAGCAGTGTGGGTGTTAGCGGTCCCATACAGTCTGATCAAGTACAGCCTGCGACCAGCTATCAGTTTAACTAAAGGCAGCTAATCTGTTCTTACTGGGCCCTGGACTCTTGTTCCTTGCGGCTGTGTGGCGGCAGCTGTAATACCCGTATGTGGTGCAGTCTGGGTGGTAGCAGTCCCATACAGTCTGCGTAATCACCGCGTGCGACAGGCAGTCCGTTTTTACTGTTCTTGCTTCCTCCACTTATGATGCGGTGTAGATTCTAGCATACAGATAAACCTTCATCCATTTCCTCAGTAAACAGACTGTATAGGTTCTTAAGTCTATATTTATTGAGATGGTGAACGATGAACTACATTAGTAGATAATATTGTGAGATATTCGATATAATGGATGATCAGGTAAAAACTACAAAGGAAATGACAGTGCATCAGTACTTGGCACATTACAGCATGTTATAGAATGCAGTAACAAGAATAACAGAGATTACAGAGCTAACACAGAACACAGCCTAAGACACAGTTATCATGGCTATCTTAGGGCAAGTTCAGGCTGTCAGCATTGTACTACTTTATACAGGCAAGCGTCTATCTGCATACAGAAAAAACGCAATATGAAACAAAGCACAACTTGCCTAACTACACTCTCTGCTATACAGTGGCTTCATAACTGTTCTAACACAAATATGAAGGTACATTTGTGCCTCACCGGAATTCGCTTATCAAGAGCAATGATCTGCAGGAAGAGACAGCCAGGAACACGTGTGTAAGACTCAAAGGTCCGGAGGAAAATGGCTTCAACCTTCTTGCCCAGGAAACTAAGAGGGCATTTCTTGTCAGAACACAAGGCTTAAAGCAAAATGCTCCGGGATACAGGAACAGGATAAATGTGTACCTAATGACCTCGAATGGTGACAACTGGTACTACATTGTGAATTAACTTGCTGCACATTAATGGGCAGAACAATTACCATAATTATTAATATTTGCCATATGCCAGAATAATGAGAGAGAGAGAAAGAGAGAGAGAATGTTTTAAGGCATTTTTATTACTGGCAGTGGTTCCTTTCTAAAGAAGCTGCTGAATGACAACTGGTTAAGAGCCATGACTGGGTCAGGGACTCCAGTCTAGGTGGAGGAGGATGAGATGGAGGACAAAGTGGATGTCATGTCATGCTCACCTGGGAGCCTGGTAAGTGATCTTCTGGCACCACACAGCGGGATAGCACCTGAACAAATGCCTCTCCAATCTGACTCCTGCTTTTCGGAGGGTAGTGGAAGTGATGGTGAAGACACAGATAATAGCAGTTGTGAAGGGGCTGTTTTGTCATGCAGCAGATAGGGCAGCTTGAGTCCCTACTTCGTTTTAAAGAGCTGGAGTTTGGGGATGACGTCTGTGCTCACAAGGCATCCTGGAGGAGGAAAAAGAGGAGTAGGAAGAAGCTTAAAACATTGGAGGTGAAATTTGTTTACAGTTTAGGCCAAAAGTTTACATACCCCAGCAGAATTTTTGCTTTCTTGGCATTTTTTCAGAGAATATGAACGATAACACCACAAAAATATCTCAACTTATGGTTAGTGGTTGTGTGAAGTCATTTATGTTCAAACTACTGTGTTTTATCTTTTAAAATCATAATGACAGCCCAAAACATACAAATGACCCTTATCAAAAGTTCACATATGCCATTTCTTAACACCGTGTATTGCCCCCTCTAACATCAAAGACAGCTTGAAGTCTTTTGTTGTAGTTGTTTAAAAAAGACATCAACAAACTGGAGCAAGTTCAGAGAAGAGTGACCAGAATGGTGACCGATCTGCAAACCATGTCCTATGAGGAACATTTACAGGATTTGGGAATGTTTAGCTTGCAAAAAAGAAGACTGAGAGGAGACTTAATAGCTGTCTACAAATATCTCAAGGGCTGTCACATTGTAGAAGGATCATCTTTATTCGCATTTGCACAAGGAAAGACTAGAAGCAATGGGATGAAACTGAATGGGAGGAGACACAGATTAGATATTATAAAAAACTTTTTCACAGTTAGAGTGATCAATGAGTGGAACAGGCTGCAATGAGACGTGGTGAGTTCTCCTTCAATGGAAGTCTTCAAACAGAGGCTGGACAGACAATGTATCTGGGATGATTTAGTGTATCCTGCTTTGAGCAGGAGGTTGGACCAGATGACCCAGGAGTTCCGTTCCAACTCTACCATTCTATGATTCTATGAGGTTCTTTATTTTCTCAGATGGTAAAGCTGCTCACTCTTCTTGGCAAAAAGCCTCCAGTTCCTGTAAATTCCTGGGCTGTCTAGCATGAACTGTGCGCTTGAGATCTCCCCTGAGTGGGTCAATGATATTGAGGTCAGGAGACTGAGATGGCCACTCCAGAACCTTCACTTTGTTCTGCTGTAGCCAATGACATCAGCTTTCGGGCTGATGAGTGCAAATTTGCCTCCATGTTTTGGTGATAATGTGCTGCAGTCATCTTTCCTTCAACTTTGAACAAGTTTCCTGTGCCACTGTAGCTCACACATCCCCAAAACATCAGTGATCCATCTCCATGCTTTACAGTAGCAATAGTGTTACTTTCATCATAGGTCTTGTTGACATCTCTTCAAATGTATCGTTTATAATGTGGCCAAAAAGTTCAATTTTGGTCTCATTACTCCAAATTACCTTGTTCCAGAAGTTTTGAGGCTCGTCTCTGTGCTGTTTTGCATATTGTAGGAGAGATACTTTGTGGCATTTGCACAGTAATGGCTTTCTTCTGGTGACTCGACCATGTAGCACATTTTTCTTCAAGTGCCTCCTTATAGAGCATCTTGAAATAGCCATACCGCTAGTTTTCAGAGACTCTTGTTTTTCAGCAGGTGTTATTTGTGGGATTTTCTATGCATCCCAAAGCAATTTTCTTGGCACTTGTGAACATTTTTGCTGGTCTACCTGACTGTGGTTTTGTTTTTACCGATCCCCTGATTTTCCATTTGTTAATCACAGCTTGAATGCTGCTGACTGGCATAATCAATTCCTTGGATATCTTTTTGTAACCCTTTCCTGTTTTATACAGTTCAACTACATTTTACTGTAGATCCATTGACAATTCTTTTGTTTTCCCCATGGCTCACAATCCAGATATATCATTGACTGGATGAAAGATGCAAGTATCTGTATGGATCCCAGGAACTCACTCAGCTTTTATGCACACACACTGATTACAAGCAAACAGGTCACAGGTGAGGATGTTACCTTTAGTAGCCAGTCAAACCCATTTCTGTCAACTTCTGTGCATATTATCAGGCCAAAATCACCGGGGTATGTGAACTTTTGATTAGTGTCATTTGGATGCTTTGGGTTATCATTATGATTTAAAAAGTGAAAACACAGTAGTTTGACAATAAACGGCTTCCCCAACCAGTAACCATGAGAGGAGAAAAAGTTTTGGTGTTATCATTCATATTCTCTGAAAAAAAGGCCAAGCAAGCAAAAATTCTGCCGGGGTATGTGAACTTTTGAGCACAACTGTATATATATCTATATATAATGGAAATCCCACGTCGCTGATTGGTCACGGCTGGCCGGCCACGAACAATCAGCAACGGGCACAGTCCAGCTGCGAATACCCTCTTCCCTACTCCCCTCCAGTCACTGCCCCTCCCTACTCCCCAATCAGTGCCCCCATAGCTGTTTAGCTGTCTGTTAAATGGACTGCGTTACACCGCGGCATAACGCGGTGTAACGCAGTCTGTTAACGCTGCTATTAACCCTGTGTGACCAAGTTTTTACTATTGATGCTGCCTATGTAGTATCAATAGTAAAAAGATCTAATGTTAAAAATAATTTTAAAAATAAAAAATCATTACATTCTCCCCTTCTGGTGCCTTTCCCTCTCCTCGCGACGCTCCAGTCCCAAGAATGCATTGCGGCAATGACCGGACATGACGTAGTGGTCTCGCGAGATGATGATGTAGTGGTCTTCCGAGACCGCTACTTCATCACGTGTTATTGCCGCAATGCATTCTTGGGACCGGAGTGTTGCGAAGAGCATCGCTAAATGCCTGGGCTGCATCCGGGGGCGCCGGAAGGTGAGTATATAACTATTTTTTATTTTAATTCTTTTTTAACAGGGATATGGTGCCCACATTCCTATATACTATGTGAGCTGTGTTATATACTGCGTGGCATGCATTATATACTACGTATCTGTGCTATATACTACGTGGGCTGTGCTATATACTACGTTGCTGTGCAATATACTACATGGATGTGTTATATACTGTGTGGCCTGTGTTATATACTATGTCTCTGTGCTATATACTATGTGGGCTGTGCTATATACTATGTGGGCTGTTTTATATACTACGTCGCCATGCTATATACTACGTGGCTGTGCTATATAATACGTGACTATGCAATATACTATGTTGCTGGGCAATATACTGCGTGGCTGTGCTATATACTATGTGACTGGACAATATACTATGTGGCTGTGCTATATACTATGTGGCCTGTATTATATACTACGTGGGCTGTGTGTGTTATTTACGGCGTGGGCTGTGCTATATACTACTATACATATTGTAGAATACCCGATGCATTAGAATTGGGCCACAATCTAGTATATATATATATATATATATATATATATATATATATATATATATATATATATATATATATATATATATATATATATATATATATATATATACCATTTTCATCAAATATCCATGAGAAAAATTAGGTATTGTCTCCAAAGTATATTGCTTTAGGTCTATCAAAACTATCTTTGTATGTAGCAACCAATTACAAATAAAGCTTGTAATTATAATGTATCTTGGCAAAAGAAAGTGTGCCTGAATCTGAATTGAGACTAGTATGTGGCAAAGGTTTCCATCTGTGCAAAGTTGCTATTCTGTTTGATAATACATGGAAGAGTATTTTTATAGATGCCAGAGTTTCACCGTTGGATGGGTAATTGCACATTTTTATGCAATTACATGCATAGCACAAGTAATCAATTACTCCCTCATAATTATATACCTTTGGCATGTTTTACTTTTCTTAGACTTAGAAACCAGAGAGAAGGTTATTGGGAATGAAAAGAAGCACTGAATGGGGTTTCTAAAGTTTAAATCTACTTATTGAAATAAGTCCATTTGTCAACTACTTAAATACATTTTACATTGATCAATTCATTACAAATCACTAGAAATTTGAGGGAACCTGTCACCAGAAATAACGCTGTTAACCTGCATATATGCTGTCAATCTGCAAGTTAGCAGCATTATTATGCTCTTCAGCGCCTGCATGCAGCCAAATGAGAGAGGATAAATTATCTTTATTCAGTCATAGAGGCGGGGGCGGTGTTGGTTCAGTCGCAATCTGAGCATACAGAGTGGCCGTTGTAACTGCACCCCCAGCCCTGACTGACATCCGGGGGAAAGGTTACGGCGGCCGCTCTGGGTGACTGAACCACCGGTGCAACTATGACTGAAACCAAATGCTGGTGGGAGAATAAAGATCATTTTCTCCCCGCTGCATTAGCCTACATGCAGGTAAGGACAGCATAATAATGCTGTTAACCTGCAGATTAACTGCATATCTGCAGGTTAACAGCGTTATTTTTGTTGACTGGTTCTTTTTAACAAACAATATTACTTACTCATTATTCACCTTTACAATTTTACAATTGTGATCAGTGTCATTTTATGAGATAATAACTCTGGAATTCCTGAACATGTCTCAGTGATTCTGAGAATGTTTTCCCAGTGAATCTGACACATTGTATTTTATGATTGTGGTAAATTTAGGTTGATATTTTTTTATTTTATTTGTGAATACATAGGTATTTTTGTGAAAATAATAAAGATTTAGCAGTTTTTAAACTTAATTTTTATGCTCTTAAACCAGATAGTTATATCACACAAAACAGTTAATTAATAACATTTATCAAACGCCTATTTTACAACATCATCATTTTTTAACTCCTTCACCCTGAAGCCTGTTTTCATCTTACTGACCAGGCCAAATTTTACAATTCTGACCACTGTCACTTTATGTGGTCATAATTTTAGAACGCCCCAACAGATCCCAGTGATTCTGAGACTGTCTTCTCATGACATATTGTACTTTATGATAGTGGTAAAACTTATTTGATATGACTTGCGTTTATTTGTGAAAAAAACTGAAATTTGTAGAAAATTTAGAAAATTTCACAATTTTCAAACTTTTAATTTTATGCCCTTAAATCAGAAAGTCATATCGCACAAAATAATTGATAAATAACATGTTAGGGCTAGCGGAGCGCACAAAATTATAAGATAGATGGTATAAGGTGCGTTTGCAGCCTGGGGTCCACCGTGCAGAGATGGAACCTGCTGCTGAGTAATGACGGACTATTTGGCTGTACAATGTGGATACACACACTTGTTAACTTCACCCTGTGTGAAGCAAACCCTGTTGCATCAAAGGGCCGCGGTACCGCACCAAGAGTGCAAGCAAGGAGTCTTAGGACTCTATCCCAAGACACAGGGTTAGAGTACGTTCAGACCACTTGTGCTCGACACCGCAAGTGGGGTGTCAAAGTAACAGAAAATATAACTTAAAGCACAAGTGTGCGTGCTGTGCCGCTTTGGTGGATGCCACTAACCACCCAGACTTGGGATAGGAAAGCGCTCTATAAGCGCACAGCACCACACTGGCGGTTACAGCAATAGACGCTGTATCGTGTGTCTTTATGTTGACAGCTTAGGACTAAACAGGCGGCATTGCTTTGTTCAGTGGAGGACAACTGTAATGAGTATCAGACACAGGTAGTAGGCCCAAATATTAAAGTAGGCTAAATGCAGTTGAAAATTGGTAACAGGACTAAACAGGCGGCATTGCTTTGTTCAGTGGAGGACAACTGTAATGAGTGGCAGACACAGTTAGTAGGCCCAAATAATAAAGTAGGCTAAATGCAGTTCAAATTTGGTGACAGGACTAAATGGGCGGCATAGCTAGGAACTGGGGTGGGCTCCTCTGCTGAGTAGCAGACAGTGGTAGTAGGAGCAAAGTATTAACTGGTCTAAATGGAGGCCAGGGCCCCTGTATATTTTAACTATCATCTATCTTTTCAACAAATTTGTATTGGCAGTGCCATTGAAGGATTTAACAGCACAGACTACACAGTGGTGGAGCAGGAAGAGATAAGTATAGCAAGTGGTGGAGCACTGTTCGAGCTGGGGGGGAACACTCTCTCATTGGCGGCGGTACTGGCACAGGGCCCCACTTATTACGATGGTGTGTCTGATGTTGGTTGTGCACCACCACCGTCAGAGACACTTCATTGTACTATGAGGGACCATGTGCCAGTGCCGTCGCCCAAAAATGGGCACACCCACCTGTCCAGGCAAATGACACTCGCATGGCCAGGTGTATCGGATAATTACAATTCTGACTGGGATATTTAAGTGTTCAGGATCCTTTAGCCCCTGCCAGTTGTCAATGTTTCTCTGGAAGTGTTGGATCACTGCCTGGCCTCTCCTGCCAGTTCAGCAAAGATAAGTGTCTGTTTCTTTTCCTGTGGCACACATGCAGTGTGCTTATTTTCAGAACTGTTCGTTTGTTTTTCTTTTGTCCAGATTAGACTGTGTCTGTGTTTTCTCAGTCTGGTTGGTTTCACTGGAGTTGCAGATTTACGCTCCTACATCTTTTAGTAGATGTAGGAAGTTTTTTGTATATTCTGCTGTGGATTTTTTGAAGGGTTTTAATACTGACCGCACAGAACTCTGTCCTATCCTGTCCTATCTAGCTAGAGTGGCCTCCTGTGCTAAATCCTGTTTTTTCTGCCTGTTTATGTTTTTTCCTCTCCTACTCACCGCCAATATTTGTGGGGGGCTGTCTATCCTTTGGGAATTTTCTCTGAGGCAAGACAGTATTCTAATTTCAATCTTTAGGGGTATTTAGTCCTCCGGCTGTGACGAGGTGTCTAGGTGGGTTAGGTACACTCCACGGCTACTTCTAGTTGCGGTGTTAAGTTCAGGTTTGCGGTCAGTATAGTGGCCACTTTCTCCAGTGAAAGTTCTCATGCAGCTCCAAGGTCATCGGATCATAACAGGTGCTTGCGCCAGGTGGTGACCAAGGCCCTGTGGGGGGAGTCAGCCCATTTAGGGAGGTATTAGAATGGCCTATGGTGGACATTAAGCAGCTGCAAATGGAGGAATTGGAGAAGTCAGTAATAGGAGGCCAAAAGCAAGACATTTTTCTGGCAAGCTACATGTCAGCAGGGGAAGGTGGGGCAAAATAATTTGAAATCCATGATTGGTTCATTTTAATGAAGGTTAGATCATCAACATTCTGGGTAGCCAGACGTGTCCTTTTTTGGTCAGTATTGAACCAGCAGCACTGAAGACACTTTCTGATAGCACACTAGCAGCAGGGCAAGCGAGCTCCTGCAATGCATATTCTGCCAATTCTGGCCAGGTGTCTATTTTTGATGCCCAGTAACCAAAGGGGAATGACCTGTGAGGGAGAACATCGCTAAGGGAGGAAAAATAGTTCGTAACCATATTGGACAAATGCTGTCTCCTGTCACTTTGAATCGATGCAGCAGTACATGTCGTGTCAGCGGTCATTGCGAAATCACTAAAGAAACTGATCATAAAACCCCTCTGTCCAATGCCACTTCGGATTTGTGCACCTCTAACACCTCTGCCATGTTGCCCCATATGGCTCGTGAGAGAACCATTACCGCCGCCGTGTGCTGAGAATGCCTGAACCAAACGGTCTACAAGAGTTGCTTGTTTGGTAGCCAATATTTGCTTAAGGTTCTCATGTGGCATGATATTTTGTAATTTCCCTTTATATCATGGATCCAGGAGGCAAGCCAACCAGTAATCATCATTGGTCGTCATTTTGATAATGCGGGGGTCCCTTTTAAGGATACGCAAGGCATACTCAGCCATGTGTGCCAATGTTCCAGGTGTTAATTCACTGCTTGTGCTAGGTTGAGGAGCACTTTCTTGCAAATCAACATCACTTGTGTCCCGCAAAAACCCTGTGCATGACCTTGCAACGCCACCAGTTTGTATTTCCCCCTGAGAAGCATCCTCCTCCCATAAATATTCATCCCCATCATCCTCCTCCTCTTCGTCCGCCACATCGTCCAGGAGAGTTCCCTGTGCAGACAATGGCTGACTGTCATCAAGGCTTCCCTCCTCCTCGGCTGCAGATGCCAGCTCCTTAATGTGCGTCAAACTTTGCATCAGCAGATGCATTAGTGGGATGCTCATGCTTATGATGGCTTCGTCTGCACTTACCAGCCATGTGCATTCCTCAAAACACTGAGGGAATTGACAGAGGTCTTGTAGCTTCGACCACTGCACACCAGACAACTCCATGTCTGCCATCCAACTGCCTGCCCGTGTATGTGTATCCTCCCACAAATTAATTACAGCACGCCTTTGTTCGCACAGCCTCTGAACCATGTGCAGTGTGGAGTTCCACCTTGTTGCAACGTCGATTATTAGGCAGTGCTGGTGAAGATTCAGCAATCGCTGATGGTTCAGCATACGGCTGGAGTGTACTGGCGATCGGCGGATGTGCGAGCAAAGTCTTCGCACCTTCAGGAGCAGGGCTGGTAACTCCGGATAGTAACATAGTAACATAGTAACATAGTTAGTAAGGCCGAAAAAAGACATTTGTCCATCCAGTTCAGCCTATATTCCATCATAATAAATCCCCAGATCTACGTCCTTCTACAGAACCTAATAATTGTATGATACAATATTGTTCTGCTCCAGGAAGACATCCAGGCCTCTCTTGAACCCCATAAATAATAATCTTTATTTTTATATAGCGCTAACATATTCTGCAGCGCTTTACAGTTTGCACACATTATCATCACTGTCCCCAATGGGGCTCACAATCTAAATCCCCTATCAGTATGTCAGATGTCAGATAATTTTTGAGGAAGCACTGCACCACCAGTTTCAAGGTGTGAGCCAGGCAAGGTATGTGTTTATGTTCTGAAAGGGCTATGGCGGCCATAAAATTCCTTCCGTTATCACTGACTACCTTGCCTGCCTCAAGATGTACACTGCCCATCAGTGACTGAGTTTGTTGCTGCAAGTACTCGGCCAGTAATTCTGCGGTGTGTCTGTTGTCGCCCAAACACTTCATTTGTAACGCAGCCTTCTGTGTTATGATCTGGTGGTTTAGAACCACAATGGACCTGGTGGTTAAGAGCACACAAAATGACCTGATAGTTACTAATAACATAGGACGAGCTCTGAGACGTGGGAACTCTGCTGACCGCAATCCCTAATCCTATCACACCACACTAGAGGTAGCCGTGGAGCGCTCCTGACCAGACCTAGGCACCTCGGCACAGCCTAAGAAACTAGCTAGCTCTGAAGATAGAAAAATAAGCCTACCTTGCCTCAGAGAAATTCCCCAAAGGAAAAGGCAGCCCCCCACATATAATGACTGTGAGTAAAGATGAAAATACAAACACAGGGATGAAATAGATTTTAGCAAAGTGAGGCCCGACTTACTGAATAGACCGAGGATAGGAAAGATAGCTTTGCGGTCAGCACAAAAACCTACAAACAACCACGCAGAGGGCGCAAAAAGACCCTCCGCACCGACTAACGGTACGGAGGTGCTCCCTCTGCGTCCCAGAACTTCCAGCAAGCAAGACAAACCAAAATAGCAAGCTGGACAGAAAAAATAGCAAACAAAAGAAACACAAGCAGAACTTAGCTTATGCAGGGAAGACAGGTCACAAGAACGATCCAGGAGAGAGCAAGACCAATACTGGAACATTGACTGGAGGCAAGGGGCAAAGAACTAGGTGGAGATAAATAGAGCAGCACCTAACGACTTAACCTCGTCACCTGAGGAAGGAAACTCAGAAGCCGCAGCCCCACTCACATCCACCAGAGGAAGCCCATGGACAGAACCAGCCGAAGTACCACTCATGACCACAGGAGGGAGCTTGACCACAGAATTCACAACACTTCTGACGCTTACCACTAGCTGTTCGATAATGGGACACCTTGTGTGCAACACTGGCAGCTGCGGATGGAGTGGTCGTTCGACTGCGCTCTGTAGATGAGCTTTCACTTCTGGAGGAGGAGGAGGGGTGGTGAACGCCTACAGCCAACCGTTTCCTAGATCGTGGGCTAGGCAGAACTATCCCGCTATGGCTGTCCCCTGTGGACCCTGCATCCACCACATTAACCCAATGCGCCGTGATGGACATGAAAGGTCCCTGGCCATGCCTACTGGTCCATGCATCTGTTGTGAGGTGCACCTTTCTACTGACTGATTGCCTCAGTGCATGGACTATGCGGTCTTTGACGTGCTGGTGGAGGGCTGGGATGGCTTTTCTCACAAAGAAGGGCCGACTGGCTAGGTCATAGCGTGGTACTGCGTAGGCCATCAGGTCTTTGAAAGCTTTGCTTTCAACCAACCGGTAGGGAATGATCTCTAGCGAGATTAGTCTAGCAATGTGGGCGTTCAAACCCTGTGTGCGCGGATGAGAGGATGAGTACTTTCTTTTCCTAATGAGAGTCTTTTGTAGGGTGAGCTGGACTGGAGAGCTGCATATGGTGGGACTAGCGCTGGTGGTGGTGGTGGACATGGCGGATTGAGAGAGGGTTGGTGATGGTATTATTGATGTTGGCGTACATACAGTGTCTCCTACCAATAACCTTGTGATTCCCTGACTGCTTTGGCCTTGCGACGATACCTCCACATTTGCTGCTGGTGGTGTCCTAACCTGTGGCCTTACAGTGAGGGGAGCAATGTAGCGTTGCTGACTACCTTCATTCTGAGCAGATGCACCAACGGTACGGGATGTTTGGTAGTTAGTGCAGGCTTGCAAGTGCATGCTGATTATATGTCTAAGCATGCACGTTGCATTTAAATTTTGAAGATTCTTCCCTCTGCTAAAGGTCTTTGAGCATTTCTTACAGATAACTTTTGACTGATCATTCGGATCTTGGTTAAAAAATTGCCACACTACACTCTTCCTACTATGGAATACCTTTTCAGGCATTGCACGCTGTGCTACTTTCACTGGATGGCCACGCTGTCCTAAAACTGTTTTTGTTTTTGACAAACGTTTTTGGCCTGATACGGGCCTGCCAGATGACAGCTGTTGCGATGTAGATGGCTGCTGCGGATCATCCTCCTCCGCTTCTGAGCTACTGGCAGCGGCACCCTCTTTCCCTAATGGCTGCCAATCTGGGTCATCAACTGAGTCATCTATCACCTCTTCTTCAATGTCATGTGCACCTTCCTCTATGTCACTGTGTAAGGTGCTATAGCATTCGGGACGGGGCGCCATAGTCTCAGCAGGGTCAGATTCTTGATCAGTACACTGAGAGGGCAATGTAGTGATCTGAGTCAATGGAACAGCATAATAATCTAGCTGTGGATGTGCATCAGTGCACTCCATGTCCGATTCATCTTGTAATGGGCAGTTAACAATTTCCCTTTCTAACCCGGGCACGATATGTGTAAAGAGCACCATGAAGTAACCTATAGTGTCGCCTGATGCATCCTTCACTTTTGGTTTTGGTAAAGGACACAAGGAAAGTCTTGTTGCTGGCCGGGAGCATCCACTGACAACTCGCTGCTTTTATATTTGGGACTTTCTGAAGAGGAGGCAAAAGAGCTAGAGACTGAGTCAGCAAGGAAAGCAAAAACTTTTTCCTGCTGCTCCGGCTTTAAAAGCTGTTTTCCTACTCGCAGATAAGGGAGCCTTCGAGGCCTTGTGTAGCCAGACGATGATGCTGGCTCAACATCTCCAGCCTTAGGTGCTATTGTGCTTTTGCCACCACCACCACCATCAGTACCAGCTGGCAACCACCGCCCACGGGCTCTTCCATCAGACTTACTCATTGTTTGGAAAAATCTAAACAAAATAAAAACCGTTATATGGTACTGTAAAATAAGGTAGAAGGTGTATATAAACTTGTTGAGAATTAAAATCTCCCTTTTTGGGGGGGTGACTGAACCAAACCTCAGGCCCTGTGCATAAAACAACACAATGTAAGTGGCAGAAAGTGGCTGGCTGATATACTACAAACTAAGAGGACTGAAGTATATCCACTGTGTGAGAATTTGAATCTCACTTATTTTTCTGGGAGACTGAACCAAACCTCAGGCCCTGTGCATAAAACAACACAATGTAAGTGGCAGAAAGTGGCTGGCTGATATACTACAAACTAACAGGACTGAAGTATATCCACTTTGTGATAATTTGAATCTCACTTTTTTGGGGGAGACTGAACCAAAACTCAGGCCCAGTGTATATAACAACGCAATCTAAGTGGCAGAAAGTGGCTGGCTGACATACAGGTCCTTCTCAAAAAATTAGCATATAGTGTTAAATTTCATTATTTACCATAATGTAATGATTACAATTAAACTTTCATATATTATAGATTCATTATCCACCAACTGAAATTTGTCAGGTCTTTTATTGTTTTAATACTGATGATTTTGGCATACAGCTCCTGATAACCCAAAAAACCTGTCTCAATAAATTAGCATATCAAGAAAAGGTTCTCTAAACGACCTATTACCCTAATCTTCTGAATCAACTAATTAACTCTAAACACATGCAAAAGATACCTGAGGCTTTTATAAACTCCCTGCCTGGTTCATTACTCAAAACCCCCATCATGGGTAAGACTAGCGACCTGACAGATGTCAAGAAGGCCATCATTGACACCCTCAAGCAAGAGGGTAAGACCCAGAAAGAAATTTCTCAACAAATAGGCTGTTCCCAGAGTGCTGTATCAAGGCACCTCAATGGTAAGTCTGTTGGAAGGAAACAATGTGGCAGAAAACGCTGTACAACGAGAAGAGGAGACCGGACCCTGAGGAAGATTGTGGAGAAGGACCGATTCCAGACCTTGGGGAACCTGAGGAAGCAGTGGACTGAGTCTGGTGTGGAAACATCCAGAGCCACCGTGCACAGGCGTGTGCAGGAAATGGGCTACAGGTGCCGAAATGGGCTACAGAGAAGCAGCACTGGACTCTTGCTAAGTGGTCCCAAGTACTTTTTTCTGATGAAAGCAAATTTTGCATGTCATTCGGAAATCAAGGTGCCAGAGTCTGGAGGAAGACTGGGGAGAAGGAAATGCCAAAATGCCTGAAGTCCAGTGTCAAGTACCCACAGTCAGTGATGGTGTGGGGTGCCATGTCAGCTGCTGGTGTTGGTCCACTGTGTTTCATCAAGGGCAGGGTCAATGCAGCTAGCTATCAGGAGATTTTGGAGCACTTCATGCTTCCATCGGCTGAAATGCTTTATGGAGATGAAGATTTCATTTTTCAGCACGACCTGGCACCTGCTCACAGTGCCAAAACCACTGGTAAATGGTTTACTGACCATGGTATTACTGTGCTCAATTGGCCTGCCAACTCTCCTGACCTGAACCCCATAGAGAATCTGTGGGATATTGTGAAGAGAAAGTTGAGAGACGCAAGACCCAACACTCTGGATGAGCTTAAGGCCGCTATTGAAGCATCCTGGGCCTCCATAACATCTCAGCAGTGTCACAGGCTGATTGCCTCCATGCCACGCCGCATTGAAGCAGTCATTTCTGCCAAAGGATTCCCGACCAAGTATTGAGTGCATAACTGAACATTATTATTTGATGGTTTTTTTGTTTGTTATTAAAAAACACTTTTATTTGATTGGATGGGTGAAATATGCTAATTTATTGAGACAGGTTTTTTGGGTTATCAGGAGTTGTATGCCAAAATCATCAGTATTAAAACAATAAAAGACCTGACAAATTTCAGTTGGTGGATAATGAATCTATAATATATGAAAGTTTAATTGTAATCATTACATTATGGTAAATAATGAAATTTAACACTATATGCTAATTTTTTGAGAAGGACCTGTACATTAAACTAACAGGACTGCAGTAGATCCACTTTGTGAGAATTTGAATCTCACTTTTTTGGGGGGAGACTGAACTAAAACTCAGGCCCAGTGTATATAACAATGCAATCTTAGTGGCAGAAAGTGGCTGGCTGACATACCACAAACTAACAGGACTGAAGTATATCCACTTTGTGAGAATTTGAATCTCAATTTTTAGGAGACTGAACCAAAACTCAGGCCCAGTGCATAAAACAACACAATGTAAGTGGCAGAAAGTGGCTGGAAGATATATGAAAAAATACAAAGACTGTAGAAAAGTATGGCAGCAATAAAAAGGACTGCTGCACACAAAAGTGTGGACAAATAAACAAGATAACTGTGCAGAAAGGAGCAACAGGATTTTTGCTTTTAAAAAAGCAGTTTGTTTGCACAGCGGCGTACAAACAGCAATACAGCTATCAGGGAGCCTTATAAGGCAGCCTAATAAGCTACAGAGCTGATGCACAAAAATATAACCTCCACTGTCCATGCAAAAAAATATTGGTGTTGGACAGTGGAAATTGCTACAGCACAAGCGGTTTGGGGGTTAATCTTCCCTCCCTAACTATATCCCTTCTTCTGATGAAGCTGCAGCAACCTCTCCCTATGCTAAGATCGGCAGAAGTAAGATGGCGGCCGACGTGCACGCCCCTTTTTAGCCCCCGTGACGCCGCAGAAAGCAAGCCAATCACTGTCATGCCCTTCTCTAAGATGGTGGGGACCGAGACCATCACACTGCCCACACTCTGCGTCCTCCTTCATTGGCTGAAAAATGGCGCTGAAAGCGTCATACGAAACGCGACTTTTGCATGCAGATCGCCGACCTCATGGCCGAACCCATACTAGGATTGGGTCGGGTTTCATGAAACCTGACTTTGCCGAAAGTCGGCGATTTTTGAATTTGTCCGATCCGTTTCGCTCAACCCTAGTGCTTACTTTTTCTTCAGTCATATTTATCTTCATGCCTGCTCAAGCTTCCCCACACCCTAAATGTTAATGATGCAGGTGTGGTGAGCTGTTCTGCTTGCTTGTGTCCTTTTCAGAGATTCACAAAACGATGGCCGACCTCACTTTTATGCATGGTTAAAAACAAAGACACCGCCGGTTCATAAGAAAGACAGCATCCACAGTGCCTCCATCTGCCTCATTATCGGGAATCTTCCATCACAGGCTCCATCACATATTTCAGAGATTTACATGGAAACCCCAGTGTAACAACTCAACGTAGAGCACAGGATAAGTGTGAGACAAACCTTACTACTATCTTTGGGAGGATGAATGAACAAATCAAAAAACGTCAAGAATTGGTTGTATTTATTTTTTCCTCATTATAAGTGATTAGATGACTGTATTCTTCATGTTGGTGTGATTACAGTGATGCCAGATTTATATCTTTTTTATGTTTGACTGCTGTCACACAATAAAATACTTTTTTTTAGCAAGAAGTTTTTGCATCACCATCTTTTGAGGGCTATAATTTTTTAATATTTCTGCAGACAGAGTCATGTGACAGTTTGTTTTTTGCAGAACGGATTGATATCTTTATTCGTACCATTTTTGGACACAACAATTTTGATCTCTTTCTATTATGAGTTTTGGGATGCTGAATTAACAAAAACCAGCAATTCGGGAATTGCTTTTTAGGGGAATTTTTATGCCGGTCACCCTGTGGTAAAAATGATAAGGCAGCTTTATGCTTCAGCTCAGTGCGATTACAACAATACCATATTTATTATTATTATTATTATTATTATTTATTATTATAGCGCCATTTATTCCATGGCGCTTTACATGTGAGGAGGGGTATACATAATAAAACAAGTACAATAATCTTGAAAAATACAAGTCACAACTGGTACAGGAGGAGATATTTATATAATTGTTTAATGTTTTACCACTCATGCACAAAGAAAACTATTTTTTAGAAAATATATTTGTTTTTGCAGCTCTGTTATCTGAGAGCTTTAGCTTTTTTATTTCTTCACTGATAGCTTGTTTTCTGCAGGACAAAATGAAGTTTTCAGCTATTTTTTTTATTGATATTTGACTTTTTGATTGCGTTTTATTACACTTTTTATTTGGCAATATAATAAAAAGCATGCTTTTTGCCACTTTGTTTTATTTTTTTACAGTGTTTACTGAAGGGGATAACTATTGCAAAAGTTTTATAGATCAGTTTGCTCTGGTCGTTTTACATATTTATGGGTATAATATATATATATATATATAATAATAAATAAACAATCTTTATTTTTATATAGCGCTAACATATTCCGCAGCGCTTTACAGTTTGCACACATTATCATCACTGTCCCCGATGGGGCTCACAATCTAGAATCCCTATCAGTATGTCTTTGGAGTGTGGGAGGAAACCGGAGTACTTGGGGGAAACCCACGCAAACACGGAGAGAACATACAAACTCTTTGCAGATGTTGTCCTGGGTGGGATTAGAACCCAGGACCCCAGCGCTGCAAGGCTGCTGTGCTATCCACTGCGCCACCGTGCTGCCCGATATATATATATATATTACCATTTTTTAATTCAAAATAAGTATATATATACATTACATAGTTACCTAGGTTGAGTGATTAATAAAAGGGTAATAACACATTGGGATAGCGGGATTTTATCTCTCTTTTTATATACCATGAAATCTTGTTTGCTATTGAGGCTGTTGCTTGACATTGAGTACTGCTGCTCAGTTTACTTGTAGCCAAAATACCCAAGTCCTTCTCCTGTTCTGTAGTCCCAAGTATACTCCCATTCAATGTATATGCAGAAATAGGATTACTCCTTTCTTTGTGAATTACTCTACCATTGTCAAAATTAATTCTCATTTTTCAAGTGTTTGCCCATTCAGACATCTTATTCAGATTTTTTTGCAATATTGTAATGTCAAGGTCAGATTTTAATATCCTACATATTTTGGTGTTGTCAGTAAAGCCTGACACTACTCTCAATCCCATCCATAAGGTCAATAATAAAGAGATTAAAAAGAATCGGTCCTAGCACAAACCCCTGCGATACCCCACTGCTTACTATCTACCATTTCAATTTTTTTTATAGTTTTTCCTTTTTTACTTAATCCCTCTATGGGACTTTAACATTCTTTACTATAATTGCTGGTATAATGCATTGCAATTGCAGTATTATTCATGTCTGTACTACTCTGACAGAAGCCTCTTAGACCATGCTTTTGGAATGGTCTAAGCAGGTCACCATTGCTGGCTGACCCGGAGGTCATCATGGTGACCTCAGGTTGCCATGGCAATCATAGTGCCCTTGGGATGGCAGGGGGCGCAAATCAGAAGGGAGAGAGAGCCCTATAAATGTTTATATGTAAAGAATAAATATAAAGTAATAAAAAAACTTGTTGCCCAGTGACTATTATTATTCCCCAAGTCCCTTCCATAAATCCAGTACTAAACCCTTTATTTCCCTAGCACATGTATTGTATTTTATGAAAATACTGATGCAATTTCACTATCTACTATTATTTTCAGTTTTTTGTTGAAATTCATATCAACTAAAAAATGCAATTTTTTATTTTTATGTTTGAGTATTTTTTAATGTAACTAATTTATTACCCTAGACGTAAACCTAAACTATCTTAGCCCTAGCACTATCCTTAACATTAGACCCAACCCCAGCCATAGTACTAACAATAACCCTAGTCCTAAACTTAACTCTTTTCCTAATACCAGTTAGGACTAGAAAAGCTATGCAAAAGTTTAACGTTTATAATAACTTTAGTGTTTTGTTTCTTTAGTGGTCACTTTTTAGGTTTAGCACAGCTCCTACCGCAAGACATCTATCGCTCCTCTCACGAGTGAGAAAGAGGGAAGGATCTGTGGGAAAGCAAAGTACAGCCTTTATCATCTCAGCCATGGTCTATGCAGAGTGCAAAACTAGAGTTGAGTTTATTTTCTGCTGCTGCATTATACTTAGGCAGGGACTGAGATGACAAAGGCACTTAATCATACTGTGAGCTTTCTCAAATTTGTGACAAATTCATCTTCATGGCTATGCTTCACAAAGGACCCAGTGGCGTACCGGCGCTAACTGTAATGCCAATGCAACCTCAAGCCTTTTAATCTAGCTTGAGGGCCACCGAGCCAGGACCAACTGTGCCTCATGTGCCGATCCAAGAAGTGGCAGTTAGTTCGGATGACAAAAAGTTTGTGAATTTGTTGGCTGGGGCAACTGCCTCTGTGGCCCCGTGTGCTATGCCACTAATTAATAATAACAATAATAACAATAAAAATAAGTAGCAAAACAAGTAAAATACTTACATTAGAAAATAAAGACTAAAAAGAAAGATGTAGTAATGTCAGTGGACAAATAAAATAGTGCACCAAATTTCTACAGCCCTTGTGATGCCAGGAAGATCTCTGTAGCCTAGAACAACAGTTCATTAAGTACGGATTATCAGGGCCACTTATGGGACACTGTAACTATCACTGGAGGGAGCTATTAGCTGTAAGAAAACAAGAAAGTTGCTTGACAAAATGTAATTTTTTAAAATATTTTTTGGGATACAATTTCTATATATATACTGTATGTATATATATATATCTATAATATAACGCTGAGAGCGTCACTCTGTCCGAAGCCTTTATAGACTGTGCAAGCGCAGGCGCAGTCTGGACACCACAGAGTGACGCTCCCAGGAGATCGCGGTATGCGTAAATAAACACTGAACGCATACCGCGATCTCCACCAGAGAGGCAGGGACCATGGACGCGCCAGGAGGGTAAGTATTGTATTCACCTGTCCCCCGTTCCAGCGCTGCATGCGGCTCCGTGTTCCGGGTCCTCTGCCTGTGACGTTCACGGTTCAGAGGGCGCGATGACGCGCTTAATGCGCGCTGCCCTCTGACTGAACAGTCACAGCCAGAGGAGCCGGAACACGAAGCGGCACGCAGTGCTGGATCACGGCCAGGTGAATATAGCAAGTGTCAGGGGCCTGAGTGAGCGGCGACTCTGGCACCTGACCCCCACAGCGCACCGGTGTCCCCGCCTGCTCAGGCCCCCCAGCACTCGGCGCCCAGCGACGATAGGTGAGTATGGTATTTTTTTTATATATCGCAGCAGCATACAGGGCATATACAATGGAGCATCTTATGGGGGCCATCAACCATAATGGAGCAGTGTACGGGGGCATATACAATGGAGCATCTTATGGGGGCCATCAACCATAATGGAGCAGTGTACGGGGGCATATAATATGGAGCATCTTATGGGGGCCATCAACCATAATGGAGCAGTGTACGGGGGCATATACTATGGAGCATTTTATGGGGGCCATCAACCATAATGGAGCAGTGTACGGGGGCATATACAATGGAGCATCTTATGGGGGCCATCAACCATAATGGAGCAGTGTACGGGGGCATATACAATGGAGCCTCTTATGGGGGCCATCAACCATAATGGAGCAGTGTACAGGGGCATATACAATGGAGCATCTTATGGGGGCCATCAACCATAATGGAGAAGTGTACGGGGGCATATACAATGGAGCATCTTATGGGGGCCATCAACCATAATGGAGCAGTGTACGGGGGCATATAATATGGAGCATCTTATGGGGGTCATCAACCATAATGGAGCAGTGAACGGGGGCATATACTATGGAGCATCTTATGGGGCCCTTCAACCATAATGGAGCAGTGTACGGGGGCATATACTATGAAGCATCTAATGGGGTCATCAACCATAATGGAGCAGTGTATGGGGGCATACACTATGGAGCATCTTATGTGGGCCATAAACCTTTATGGAGCAGTGTACGGGGCATATACTATGGAGCATCTTATGGGGGCCATAAACCTTTATGGAGCAGTGTATGGGGCATATACTATGGAGCATCTTATGGGGCCATAAACCTTTATGGAACAGTGTACGGGGCATATACTCTGGGGCATCTTATGGGGGCCATAAACCTTTATGGAGCAGTGTACGGGGCATATACTATGGAGCATCTTATGGGGGCCATAAACCTTTATGGAGCAGCGTATGGGGCATATGAATGGGAGCAGCAAATTACAGAACGGTGGCGCAGCATGGGAGCAGCACATGAAAGAACGGGGGTGCAGGATGGGAGCAGTACATGATAGAATAGGGCAGCACATGACAGAACGGGGGTGCAGGATGGCAGCAGCACATGACAGAACGGGGGTGCAAGATGGCAGCAGCACATGACAGAACGGGGGTGCAGGATGGGAGCAGCACATGAGAGAACGGGGGCGCATGATGGAAGCAGCACATGAAAGAATGGGGGCACAGGATGAAAGCAGCACATGACAGATCGGGGGTGCAGGATGGAAGCAGCACATGACAGAATGGGGGCGCAGGATGGGAGCAGCACATGACAGGATGGGGGCGCTGGATGGGAGCAGCAAATGACAGAATGGAGGCACAGGATGGGTGCAGCACATGTCAGAATAGAGGCGCAGGATGGGTGTAGCACATGTCAGAGTGGAGGCGCAGGATGGGTGTAGCACATGTCAGAATGGGGGCGCAGGATGGGTGCAGCACATGTCAGAATGGGGGCGCAGGATGGGTGTAGCACATGTCAGAGTGGAGGCGCAGGATGGGTGTAGCACATGTCAGAATGGGGGCGCAGGATGGGAGCAGCACATGTCAGAATGGGGGCGCAGGATGGGTGCAGCACATGACAGGATGGGGACGCAGGATGGAACAGCTCATGACAGGATGGGGACGCAGGATGGAGCAGCACATGACAGGATGGGGACGCAGGATGGAGCAGCACATACCAGGATGGAGACCATATACCAATATAAATGCTCGCTATATATATATATATATATATATATATATATATATATATATATATATTTTACAGTTCTGAACCATCATGAACACATAACTGTATTTTATGGACAATCCATTATTATGTGTTCAATGTCAGGGTTTTGGAAATAGAAGTAGAGAGCTGATAAACATTTCATATATTAACATAGAATAATAGGTTTGAAATTTCAATAACGTTTTGTTCTATTGCATTGAGTATAATGACTTCTAACTATCACAGATGACTGAGAGCAGTTGTGCTATTGGAGTTAACCAAGCAAGTTCATTTAAGAGAGCCTATTATTAATTCATCATAAGTCATCTAACACATGCAAAGAAACAACTATATTGCTTTTGAAGCACATATTGTTTTATTTGTACTAATTTGATAAATGGCATGCAGGTATTGTTAACTCGTTTTACTCTTTAATTTTAACTTATGTATAACAGCAAAAAATTCTAAAATTTAGAAGAATACATTGAGTAATATTATTTTAATATTTAGCTAACAGATATAAGGTGGAACGCCAGTCAGGGCCGTGGGGTACTCAGTACTGGGTGCAGTACTTAAAGGGATGGGTCACGGAGGTGACCTGGTCCATGGCCCTGGGCGCCCATGTTAAAGGGAAGGTCTTTAAATGGGTTTTTGAAATAAAGAAAGTTCGTGACGCCACCTGTGGTATTCGGTCAGAGGTGACTAATGCTGCTTAAAGGGGTCCTCTGGGGTGATGATATTGCAGCCAGATGGTATAACTTCCCACAGGTGAAGTAGGTCCTCAGGGCTCTGGGTGAATAGATGAAAGATGTCCTTTGTGTAAGTGGGACACAAACCCATATGACAGGTGACTCGAGCCTTTTTACTGGGTATCTATTACGACCCGGGATCTATGTGTCACTGTGTCTCCTGGGTGTTAGGGTGAACAGGTGATGTATAATCCAGCTGTCCTGCCGGTTTCTGCTATGTGGCTTAGAGGTCCATGAAAGCCTTGGTCTTCCGGCTACCGGTGTCTGCGCTCAATCAGGGATGTAGCCCAGTCCCAGCTATTCTCCCCTGTTGTCACACTCCTGTGCTTCGCTCTCCGGCATGTTAGCTAAAGGAAGTTATTCTTTCTGCATCTCGCTATCTAGGAGCTACAGCACCTCAGGCTGTACGGCCCCTCACCCGTCTTTCTGCCTCAGACTGCTCCAGTCTGCTCTCCGGCACCAACTGTCTTAATCTTCCTAACTGCCTAGCAACTGCCTAGCAACTAACTTCTCCCGACCAGAAAGAGCAGCTCCCCTGAAGTCGGGTGTAGAACTCCCCCTTCTGTCCTGGAATTAGAATGGTGTTGTATGTGGTAATTACCTGTTAAGAGGAATCTTCCATCGCTTCCAAGCTTGACATCACTCTCCCTGTGAGGAAAGCAATGCCACTGTGACAACCAGGACCCTGGGGCATTACACTATCTGAGCATGTTAACCGAGTGTCTTCAACATGCTCGGATAATATATTTGAGACCCTGCAGCTACATATCTCAAAGCTGTCTAACAGCCGCAACAAATGCAAGGATTGGCTAATATACAGGCAATCCCTGCATGTGTTGCGGCTGTTAGACAGCCGTAAGACATGCAGCCGTGTTGACTTGAACATATTTTTCGAACAAGCAAAAGGCACTTGGATAGCACACGAGCATGCTTGGATAACGCCGTATCATTATTAGGTAACACCTATCAATTAGGTGATGATTGAATAGTGAAATATTCAGATTTGGAAAAATTGGCACAAATAATTTGTAATATCCGTGTATTCGTACCGAATAACAAATCCAATGCAAATCAATGGGAAAGCGGAATATTTTTCTGTTGGACCCAACAAACAGCTCTGAGGGCATAGGAATAAAGCTGAAATGGGTGGAAAAGAGCTCAAACAAAATGGGAACAGCATGGAGAAGATGCCTGTATGCCTTTCTGACTCACATATAGTATCTAGGAATAATGTTGTCAGACTATTTCACTGGTTTTACGGATATTTAAAAAGACCTTCAAAACCAAAAAATGTTTTTTAACCCTGCTGTACTATTCGGGTCAATATGAACCAAAATGATTTTTGAGACCCTGTAGATTTTTTTATATGAGGATTTGAAACTAGTAGTGTTGAGCATTCCGATACCGCAAGTATCGGGTATCGGCCGATACTTGCGGTATCGGAATTCCGATACCGAGATCCGATACTTTTGTGGTATCGGGTATCGGTATCGGATACATAGAGATGTGTAAAATAAAGAATTAAAATAAAAAATATTGATATATTTACCTCTCCGGCGGCCCCTGGACTCAGCGCGGGTAACCGGCAGGCTTCGTTGTTCAAAATCAGCGCTTTTAGGACCTGAGAATCACGTCCCGGCTTCTGATTGGTCGCGGGCCGCCCATGTGACCGCCACGCGACCAATCACAAGCCGCGACGTCACCGCAAGCTATTAGTGCGCTCATTTTTTAAAAATGAGCGCGTTAATGACTTTCAAAGACGTAGCGGCTTGTGATTGGTCGCGGCCACGCGACCAATCACAAGCCGCGACGTCACCGCAAGCTATTAACGCGCTCATTTTTAAAAATGAGCGCGTTAATGGCTTTCAAAGACGTAGCGGCTTGTGATTGGTCGCGTGGCCGCGACCAATCACAAGCCGCTACGTCTTTGAAAGTCATTAACGCGCTCATTTTTAAAAATGAGCGCGTTAATAGCTTGCGGTGACGTCGCGGCTTGTGATTGGTCGCGGCCACGCGACCAATCACAAGCCGCTACGTCTTTGAAAGCCATTAACGCGCTCATTTTTAAAAATGAGCGCGTTAATAGCTTGCGGTGACGTCGCGGCTTGTGATTGGTCGCGTGGCCGCGACCAATCACAAGCCGCTACGTCTTTGAAAGTCATTAACGCGCTCATTTTTCAAAAATGAGCGCGCTAATAGCTTGCGGTGACGTCGCGGCTTGTGATTGGTCGCGTGGCGGTCACATGGGCGGCCCGCGACCAATCAGAAGCCGGGACGTGATTCTCAGGTCCTAAAAGCGCTGATTTTGAACAAAGAAGCCTGCCGGTTACCCGCGCTGAGTTCAGGGGCCGCCGGAGAGGTAAATATATCAATATTTTTTATTTTAATTCTTTATTTTACACATCCCTATGGATCCCAGGGCCTGAAGGAGAGTTTCCTCTCCTTCAGACCCTGGGAACCATGAGAATACCTTCCGATACTTGATGTCCCATTGACTTGTATTGGTATCGGATATCGGTATCGGCGATATCCGATATTTTTCGGGTATCGGCCGATACTATCCGATACCGATACTTTCAAGTATCGGACGGTATCGCTCAACACTAGAAACTAGTGGTATGTGTTAGGGGTCGAGTTCCCGCCTCTGCACAGGGGGAACCTTGGGCCATCCCGCTGCAGTGTACCATTCTTCTTCTGCCGCAGTGGAGCCTGCTCAGCGGAGACGTCAGTCGCAGAGTCTTGTTCAGTCTGACTCTGTACAAAGAGTTACTGCTGCTTTTCCTGCTTCTGCCATTGAAGCCAGTGCTGGGCAGCGGCGAGCAGACACTTCTAGGACTAAGTCCTGCTTTTCTCGTTCTGAGCATGCCCAGAGTAAGATCTTTCAGTGGAGATCGAGGGTCACATGTTCAAATACTGCAGCTAAATCCACTGGTCCTTCAGGAAGGTCCTGTAAGTGCTCAGGCTATGTGGCAGCCTCTCATTGGTCCTTCTAGGAAGGTCATGTATTGCTGCAACTATTTAGAGCTCGCATGGCCGCAAAGTTATGTGCTTTGCTCCAGTGTGGTCATGTAAGATTGTGTTCAGGGACCCGGCTGAAATAAGCCCCTAGAATGCTGGCACCTCCGGCGAGGAATTTTGTGTGTATGCATGACCACTGACTGCTCTCAGTTGGGTAGTTAGCCTGTGCCTCTGTGAAGTCTAACAGGGCGCAGTGCTTTGCTTTCATTGGCTACTCTGTGAAATAACAGGGCTAGTTCGTACCGCCATATAGTGCCGCCGTTTGCTAGCAGCAGGTTCTCCTGTGCGTTCCGCTAGCCCTAACAGTATGTTGACTTCTCCTCATTTGTGGAGCTCTATATATTTTTTTGTTTTTTGTTTTGTTTACTTTTTGCTACATGCTGATTGTTACACTTGTACTGTTTGGGTCAATATGACCCGATAGCATTTTATACTGTTCTACAGGTCTCTGATTATTTCTGACTGCAAAAGTTATGTTTTTTTATGCGTACTTCATCTCAAAATGGTGGTGGTTTCACTGTTCTTATCAGTAAACAAGTAATTATCTAGTATTATCCATTTGCTGTTTGTGAGAGAGGAGTCTGGTTGTCTATCATTCAAAGGCTGGGGGTTTCACTGTGATCAGTAATCAAGTATTTATTTAGTGAAATGCATTTTCAGTTTGTGAGAGAAGACACTGTTGTCTTATAAATTGGACACCAGTCATTTGACTTACACCCTGAAGCTAAGTCCTGTGAAAGAGACACTGGAATCTGTGAGAGAGAGAGCACTGAGCCGTGAATACACATCTTTACTGGTATTCTTTTTTTTTCAAAACTTGGATAAAAATGTTTCTAAAATGTCTATTGACTGATGCTGTGAATACATATCTTTACAACTATTCTTTAATTTTCCAAACTTAGGTAATTCTAATGAGCACAATGCACCATGACAATGTCGTAAGTGATAGAGAAGACAGAAAGCCTGACATTATTTTGGATTATAATGCCACAAAGGGAGCAGTTGATACTTTAGACCAAGCAATATCAACACATACATGCAAACGCAAAACCAATCGGTGGCCAATGATTTTATTTTATAACATACTGGACCTTTCTGCATACAATGCATTTGTCTTATGGAGAGAAATCGACCCCGATTCGAACCGGAATAAGCTGCATAAAAGAAGATTATTTCTTGAGGAATTGGGCAAATCACTGGTTAGGCCATATATTGAAAGCAGAAAAGTGACCCCCAGAAGTGAAGGAGCAACAGCCATTGTAAAAAGTGTCCAGCATGCTCAAGAAAGAGACTCCACATCCACGGCCTCCACCAGCACAGCTACCAGCAGCACAGCTACCAGCAAAAAAAGGAAGAGATGTAGCTTCTGTCCATCTTCCTGTGACAATAAGACTAATCTGACGTGCTGGATGTTCATAATATCTGTGTAAAGGACATGTGTCTTATTATTGTGTTCAGTGTAAAAACGCATGAACATGTTCAGTTTTTCTTTTTTCTTTCTAAAAAGGTTTAAGTTTTCATGATTTTTCATTTGTTGATTTATAAATATTGTTTTCAAAAAGTTAAATTTCATGTTTTAGTAACAGTAATGTAAAGCTTCTTTGTTATTTGTGTGCAGAATGACAACAATCAAAGATAATTGTAAAAAGCCTGTGTAACCTTTTTACGAAAAAAAATAAATTATTAAGTTTAAATTTAAATTTTTCATTTGTTTTTGATCAACCATGTTCACATACAGTATAATAATGAAAAAAGTATTCAAATAAAACACTTAGAGTAGCTAAAAATCAAGAATTAATAGGTCAGGTCATATTGACCCGGGAAAAGTACAAGTGTATAGCAAATGCGAACAGAACAGTAGGGTTAAGGGGAAAAATTCTAAGAAACATTATTCCCTTCATAATTACGTGTAATTATATGTATATAATGCAAAATAAATAAATACAAATTATACCTCCCCTTTAGCATATGTTTACACAGAGCGTTTTGGCTTTATTTTTTACTTTAACATTTATGAGGGCTCTCACTCCTACATTTGGCAGGACCCTGCCTCATGCCGAACAGTTAGCCAGATAGTGGAATACATATTCCCCATCCCTTTACAATGCCATTTCAAACATGTCTATTTGAATTTTGGCCTTTGGCTGCCACCACCATGTCCACTGCCATGTCATTATGCAGTCCTTGTTGATAAATTGCAGAGTGCCAGCAGGTGCCATGAAACCTGAGTTTGGTAAGGGCCCTCAGGTGGAGATATTAATGCTTACCCATGTGCTTACCCTTGGGGCTATGGCAAACCTGTTCTCTCACACATGGGTAAGCATTAATACCTCACTGCACTATGAGCGGCACTTTATGGTTAGGATTTTGCAGATTTATTTCTATTTCAGCATACACCATCTTCCCACATGTAATCTCTGTATCCCTGTTTGTTACATATAGTTGTTACTTTGAGATACATGTGCTATTTTGTATTGCGCTCTGCGTTGCTATTTATTTATTTTTTTTGCCATGAGATTTGTGTGATGGCATGTGTTCCCAGGCTTTCCCCTTTACACCCTTCTTGTATTGTTTTTAGGGTAGACTCCCTTTAATTTTATGTTAGTGAGTTTTTCAATAAATAATTCTTTATACATCATTGATGGCTCAGCTTCTAATCTCACCTTCTTGCCTTGGCAGATCACTCCATTGTTTTTGTAGGACTGTATTATGTAAGGAATTGCTTTCTTTTTTCTGATTATTCGGTTCCAGTCTGGATCTACTTATGCATCTTTAGATCCAATATGTCAGCTGTTGTTAACTATCCAACCTGGCATAATGTATCTTTTGCATGGTTTTGAGCAACAGTGGAGTAATTACAGGATATTGTTAGAATCTGTTTTGTTTTTGACCTTACGCCATCTTCTTGTGGTTTTCTGGCTGCTGGTCTTTTTTTCCCTAGTGCTGGGCTGTCTTAGGTCAGGTGATTGTATCACCCTTTATTACCCAGCACCTGCCTCCCAGTCCTTGCTGGACAACAGTGTTAATCCGCTAGAGTTCTGGCTAGGTGCTTTGATAGCTTTCTGTGTTTGATTTTGTGCAGTTCTGGGACCCCGGTTCTGTAATCCTTAGTTTCTGTTTTCTGTTGGTTTCTGCAGTCTTCTCTGTATTTTCTATTAGGCACTAACCTGTTTTTATACCTAGTCCTTAGATCTTTTTAGGGAACCCCTTCCCCCGATCTATAGGTCTTCGCTTGAGATTAACCTAGGATCATCGGTGGGTTTATTCACAAGGAATGGGTCACCCACTCCATCATAGGGTATTAGCCTAGTCTCAGTGCAGGGTTAGTTTTCTCCCTTCCATCCTAGTTCTGTGTTACAGTTCTGTAACAGATATGTCCCAGAGAGTGTCGAGGTCTGTGGATTGTATTACTTAGGTGACAGGCAATGCTACAGATCTCAGGTAAAGGCCTTTGCATCGTAATGACCATGTTGCAATATGTGTAAGGCTGTAAGGACCTGAATAGGTCTGTGGAGCATCGTAAGCCAGTCTCTTAGACGTGCTTAAAATATACAGAAACTGGCCAATATCCCACCACCATTTTTTTGTAAGGACCCAAATTTAGAAAATGTAAGGGAAGTGACAGTTTATGCTGACAAGGGACAACTGAACGCTGTGCTGGGACAACTAACTGGATGTGGTTGCTGACTGTTGTCTGTGCAACTGATGCCTGTCTGCATCTTTGGTTGACAGCCAAGTGGGCCTATCCATTATGACTGCATATGCTGAACTAAAAACTTGCTCAGACAACACACTTGCAGCATTGCATGGCAGCACCTCCAAGGTGTACAAGGAGAGGTCGGGCCAAGTGTGCAGCTTGGACAACCAATAGTTAAAGGGCACTGAAGAATAAGGAAGGGGGCTAGTATGGTCACTTAGTAGTCCTTTACCATCTTGGTCAACTTCTCCCTCCTCGTAATAGTTACACCCACAGATAGCCATTGCTGATGGGATGACCTCATGAAAATGGCCCAGTTGGTGGACATTTCCTCTCCCCCTGAGTTGCACCTGGTGTTTGTGGCCCTCCCCTGTAATCCTTGTGGGCAAAAGAGCCAGTACCTCTGCCACCAGCGTTGTCTGAGGATAATCTTTTGAGCAAGTCATCCACTACATCCCTCTTGTGTGCATGCACTGAAAATGTCCCGTCAGCCTCTGACATTAGAGAAGCAAATTTCTCCTTGCACTGTGGGTCAAGAAAGAATAACAGCCAGTATTTTATGGTGGATAGAATGTTTTTCAATTGAGGGTCTTGGGAAAGGCATCTGGACATGCACTCTGCCATGTGTGGCAGACTACAAAGAGTCTAATATTCAGTGTCCTCACCAGGAAGAACACTAAACATCTTCTCCTCCTCCTCTTCAGGCCATCCATGTTGAGCAGGTATGAAGCTGGGATTGGGAGCCCACTCTTTAGTGCAGAGCAAAAAATCCTGTTTCTCCTCCAACTCATACTCCTCCTCCTGTTCCTTATCACCACTCAATGTGGCCTGAGACTCGGCCGTGTGGTATCAACCACTGTACAATCTTTCTTCATAGCCATCTGCTCGGCATTAAAAGTTTCCTCTTTCAGATTCTGCAGCGAACGTTTTAATAGACAGAGCAGTGGGAAGTTACACTCATAGCGTCATTAGCGCTCACCATCTTGGTGCAGTACTCAAAGTTTTGAAGAACCTTACATATGTCAGCAATCCACACCTACTTGGCAGTTGTTAAGTGTGGGGGCTAGGTGTTACTCTTACCGGCATTGAGAAGCTGGAAAGCAGAGACTGCCCTCTGCTGCTCACTAAGCCTCACCAACATATGAAAGGTCGAATTCTAGCTTATGGGCAGGTCACAAATCAATCGGTGACAAGGCAAATTAAAGCACTACTGCAGTGAAGCTAGACTGGCAAAAGCATGAGATGACGTTTGGAAATGTGTGCTGACACGGCGTACATTGGCAAGTAGGTTAGGCAAGACAGGGTATGTTTTTAAAAAACGCTGTACAACAAAGTTCAGCACGTGAGCCATGCATCGAACGTATACCAGCTTGCTGAGCTTTAAAGCCGCCACCAAGTTACGCCAATTATCGCACACATGTTGACCTGGTTGGAGGTTCAGCAGGGAGAGAAACTAATCGGTCTGTTATTTTATCCCTTTCAACAGCTCTGCTGTGTTGTGAGCTTTTTCACCTAAACAGATGAGCTTCAGGAGAGCATGCTGCCACTTCGCCAAGGCAGTGCTAAAGATTTCCCAGCTGGGAAGTGATATGGAGGCTAGTTCCGCTGAGGATGAGGAGGAGGAGGAGAGACAGGAACCAGAATATGAAGAGACTGAAAACTTGATTGAAGTTGGGCCCGCTTTTTTTGGTGTGGGTAAGATGTGTGATATCCCAGCCCCTGGCTTTGTCCCAGACTCCACTAGGTTAACCCAGTGTGCCATCAGGGAAATGTATATCCCCTGTCCACAAGAACTTGTCCATGTGTCTTTGGTTAGGTGAACCTTCCCTGTGACTGCATTGGCCAAAGCCCAACTGATATTGAGTAACACGTACTTATTAGTGATGAGAGAGCACTAAAATGCTTTGGTGCTCGGTGCTCGAGTCAAGCAAATTGGAATACTCAGGTACTCGGACAGAAAAACAAGCCCAATGCAAGTATATGGGACACCCGAGCATTTTTACAGCGATCCCCCTGGCGGTCCATTTAAGGTTTATAAATGTCTGAAAATGATAGAAACAGTGCTCAAATGACATTGAAACATCATTGGGACCGCCCCTGGAGGTATTTCTGACTCCTAGGTCACAGCTGTAAGAAATGTTGTCAGAATTTCACACCATTTTACAGGTACACCAAAAAACATACAAAAACAAAAACAAAATGGATTTTGCTGGGAGGTAAGGTACATGTTAAGGTACATCCTTTAAAAACTAGTGACTTGTATATAAGGCAAAATAATTAAAGGGAACCTGTCACCCCGTATTTTAAAGATGAGATAAA
Source organism: Ranitomeya imitator (assembly GCF_032444005.1). Lineage (NCBI taxonomy): Eukaryota > Metazoa > Chordata > Amphibia > Anura > Dendrobatidae > Ranitomeya > Ranitomeya imitator. Next base: position 478,300,297 of record NC_091282.1, on the reverse strand, counting down.
AATGGCATTAACTAGGGCCAGAGCTGTGCTTTACATTACTGTCTTCTTTGTGCTTTTATTCCGCACCTATCCTGCCGAAATACCTTTTGAAAGTCGCCGTTTGGTGCTGTCACTCAGTCAGGTCTGGTCAGATGGGCGTTGAGAAGTTGCGGTTCCTCCCCCACCTCTTGCGTTTCCCTGCGAATTTTATTCCCGCCGTCAGCGTTGTGCTTAGCGCCTGCGCAGTAACGTATAATTTGGCGCCTGCGTATTATGGTTTGCCCAACTGTGGGCATAGCATAATTTACATTACTGCGCATGCGCGGGTCGGCACTTTTACCTGTGTGCCCCGGAAGTGGTCATATGCGCATACTGTATAGCTGGATGCCGGTAACAGTTTCTCAGCCCCACCTGCGATCGTAAGTTTGGTGCCAAAATCGCTTACCTACCTACCTATCTATCTATCGTTCTTTCTTTCTATCTATCTATTATCTATCTATCCTTCTTTCTATCTATCTATCTATCTATCTATGTATCTATCTATCTATCTATCTATGTATCTATCTATCTATGTATCTAACTATCTATCTATTATCTATCTAACTATCTATCTATGTATCTAACTATCTATCTATCTAACTATCTATCTATCTATTATCTATCTATCTATCTATCCATCAGATAGATAGATTGATAGATAGATAGATAATAGATAGATAGTTAGATAGATAGATAGTTAGATACATAGATAGATAGTTAGATAGATAATAGATAGATAGTTAGATACATAGATAGATAGATACATAGATAGATAGATAGATAGATACATAGATAGATAGATAGATAGAAAGAAGGATAGATAGATAATAGATAGATAGAAAGAAAGAACGATAGATAGATAGGTAGGTAGGTAAGCGATTTTGGCACCAAACTTACGATCGCAGGTGGGGCTGAGAAACTGTTACCGGCATCCAGCTATACAGTATGCGCATATGACCACTTCCGGGGCACACAGGTAAAAGTGCCGACCCGCGCATGCGCAGTAATGTAAATTATGCTATGCCCACAGTTGGGCAAACCATAATACGCAGGCGCCAAATTATACGTTACTGCGCAGGCGCTAAGCACAACGCTGATGGCGGGAATAAAATTCGCAGGGAAACGCAAGAGGTGGGGGAGGAACCGCAACTTCTCAACGCCCATCTGACCAGACCTGACTGAGTGACAGCACCAAACGGCGACTTTCAAAAGGTATTTCGGCAGGATAGGTGCGGAATAAAAGCACAAAGAAGACAGTAATGTAAAGCACAGCTCTGGCCCTAGTTAATGCCATTTTTATCTCATCTTTAAAATACGGGGTGACAGGTTCCCTTTAACCACAGACTAAAATGTTCCTCCACCACTTGGGCTATGTTCACACGCAGTGTTTTTGATGTGTTTTTCAACCAATACAAATTAATTCACTGTGAAATGTCATTGTAACATTTAACAAGAGTAGCTGGCCATGCGGTGTGACACATAAGCAGACACATCTTGTTTCATTTATAAAGGAGGGACTAAGTCACAAAGCCTATTTTTAGAGGGGCATCAAGAGGCATTAATATTCTTAAAGGGCCATTATTAAACAGTTGGTCTCCTATGCTGTTATTGCCTATGCAGTGAGTGGCTGGGCTGCCAAAAATTATGACGCACACCAATACCCCTTTTACGAGAGGTACAGGAGGGCTTCCTGAAAAAATGTTGCATTGAATGCAAGGCCTGCCCTGCTATCAAGTCATATGCACCCCAATAAGCCTTTTAACCCAGGAACTGGATGGCCAAAGGAAAACCCACTTCACATTATTCATTTTGTACTCCCATACTGTTTTCTTATGCATTGACTGCAAGGCCTGCCCTGCTACCAAATCATATGCACCCCAATAAGCCTTTGAACCCAGGTATTGGATGGCCACTGGAAAATCCACTTCACATTATTCATTGTGTACTCCCATACTGTTTTCTTATGTATTAACTGCAAGGCCTGCCCTGCTACCAAGTCATATGCACCCCAAAAAGCCTTTGAACCCAGGTACAGGATGGCCACAGGAAAAATCAATTCACAATCTTCAGTTGGTCCTGCCATACAGTTTCCTTATGCATTGAATGCAAGGGCCGCCTTGACCCAAATTTGCACTCACAACAATTTCCCCTTGGAAGAAACATGGAGGAGGGCCTCATAAAAAAAACTGTTTCATTACAAAGGAGTGGGTCTCCTACACTTGTAATGCCTATACTCTAAGTGTATGGGCTGACAAACAATTTCTCCTGGGGGGGCGTATCAACATACTGTGTAAATATTTTTATCACAGGCATTATAAACACCCTGGCAAAAAACTAGAATGGCTGAAGCAGTACATAACACATTAACCCTGGTGATCTAGTGGCGGTGGATGATGAGATGTGGAGGAAGGCCTCATTAAAAAATAGGTCCAATTTAAAGGAGCGGATCTTCTAGACTTGTAGTGCCCATACACTATGTGTATGGGTTGAGAAACATTTCCTCATGGGGGGCACATTTTTAAAATGTTTTTATGGGGATCATAGACACCCTTGAGAAAAAATTGACTGTCTGTAGCAGCATAGAACACATTCACCCTGGTGTTCTAGTGGTGGATGGTGGTGGATGATGAGGACAAAGAGGAGGAGTACACCAAATAGCCAAAATCAGGAAGTGTATACCCATATGTGTGTGAAGGGGTGCATGAGAATACACCTCTCAAAGACACTGTATTGGGGGTTATGTTTCACTGTCATTTGTTGGTGTAGAGAAGCCCAATCCAGCCCTTGTTTATTTTTATAAGGGTCAGCCTGTCTGCATTTTCCATTGACAGATGAATGTGCTTATCTGTGATAATTCCACCAGAGGCACTAAAAACCTGCTTTGACAAAACACTAACGGCAGGGCAGGCCAGGACCTCCAAGGTGTAGAGAGACAGTTCATGCCACGTGTCCAGCTCGGATACCAAATAATTAAAAGGCACAGAGTAATCACGGAGGATGTTGTTACAGTCAGCAAGGTACTCCCTCTGCATCTTAGAAAATATTCCGTTCCTTGTGACATTACCCCACACCTCAGGGCCAGGGCGATAGGAGGGTCTGAGAACTTTGCCAGTATTCCCCTGCTTCTGCTGGATTGGAGTTGTGTCTATCTCGCCTGTACTCCTTGGTTGTCCAACGAACTGTTATGTCTACCGTCAGCATTTTGAGAAGGGAATAATTTTCACTAATTCTGCAACAATGGCCCTCTGGTAATGCACCATTTTAGTACACGTGTCTGCCTCTGGAAGAAGAAATTGAAAGTTCTCTTTGTAACTTTGGTCTAAAAGTGTCACTACCAAGTAATGATTGTCACCCAAAATATTTACAACACGAGGGTCATGGAAAAGGCAGCACAACATAAAGTTAGCCATGCATGTCAGACTGGTAACAGGCAAACCTTCCGTGTCCTCACTAACAGGACGACTGACCAAGGTGTCCTCCTCCTCTTCCTCTTCTTATCTGTCCTCAGGCCATCCACGCTGAACAGAAGGTATGACAGTTGAGCTTGTAGTACCATCTACAATGCATGAAAGTAGCTCCTGTTCTTCCTTCGCCTCCTCCTCTTCCTCTTTGTCAAACAATCCACATTGGCATGACATGAGGCTGGGATATGTATAATGACACTGTATGGTTCCTTGTTCCATGTCCTCCTGCTCCACCTGCTATGCATCCTCTTTCACTGTGAGCAGAGAGGTTTTCAGAATGCAGAGAATCGGAATGGTGAGACTAATTGTGACGTCATCGCTGCTCACCATCTTGGTGGACTCCTCAAAGATTTGGAGGATGTTACATATGTCTGACATCCATGTCCACTCCTGAGGTCTTATGTATGGAGTCTGACCTGAATAACGATGTTCTTTTTGATGTTCTTGTTCAACTCAAAAATATTTCACGAATCCGTTCATTAGAATGTTGTGAATTCTGTGGTCAGGCTCCCTCCTGTGGTCGTGAGTGGTACTTCGGCTGGTTCTGTCCATGGGCTTCCTTTGGTGGATGTGAGTGGGGCTGCGGCTTCTGAGTTTCCTTCCTCAGGTGACGAGGTTAAGTCGTTAGGTGCTGCTCTATTTAACTCCACCTAGTTCTTTGTTCCTGGCCTCCAGTCAATGTTCCAGTATTGGTCTTGCTCTCTCCTGGATCGTTCTTGTGGCCTGTCTGCCCTGCATAAGCTAAGTTCTGCTTGTGTTACTTTTGTTTGCTATTTTTTCTGTCCAGCTTGCTATATTGGTTTGTTTTGCTTGCTGGAAGCTCTGGGACGCAGAGGGAGCACCTCCGTACCGTTAGTCGGTGCGGAGGGTTTTTTTGCGCCCTCTGCGTGGTTGTTTGTAGGTTTTTTGTGCTGACCGCAAAGCTATCTTTCCTATCCTCGGTCTATTCAGTAAGTCGGGCCTCACTTTGCTAAAATCTATTTCATCTCTGTGTTTGTATTTTCATCTTTACTCACAGTCATTATATGTGGGGGGCTGCCTTTTCCTTTGGGGAATTTCTCTGAGGCAAGGTAGGCTTATTTTTCTATCTTCAGGGCTAGCTAGTTTCTCAGGCTGTGCCCGAGGCGCCTAGGTCTGGTCAGGAGCGCTCCACGGCTACCTCTAGTGTGGTGTGATAGGATTAGGGATGGCGGTCAGCAGAGTTCCCACGTCTCAGAGCTCATCCTATGTTATTAGTAACTATCAGGTCATTTTCAGTGCTCTTAACCACCAGGTCCATTGTGGTTCTAAATCACCAGTTCATAACAGTACTGGAGGCCCAAAGTACTAATGCTTCTCAATAGAGGGAAAAGAGAAGTTCTGAGACCATTTTTTTTTTCTCTGCACTGTGTTTTGTCTTTCTTTTCCCCTAGACATTTGGGTGGTTCAGGACACAGGTGTAGTGATGGACATTAAAGGCCTGTCTTCTTGTGTGGATCATCTCACTGCAAGAGTACAAAATATTCAACACTTTGTGGTTCAGAATTCTATGTTAGAACCTAGAATTCCTATTCCTGATTTGTTTTCTGGAGATAGAGCTAAGTTTCTGAGTTTTAAAAATAATTGTAAACTATTTCTGGCTTTGAAACCCCGCTCCTCTGGTGACCCAGTTCAACAAGTTAAGATCATTATTTCTTTATTACGTGGCGACCCTCAAGACTGGGCATTTTCCCTTGCGCCAGGAGATCCTGCATTATGTGATATTGATGCGTTTTTTCTGGCGCTCGGATTGCTGTATGATGAACCTAATTCAGTGGATCAGGCAGAGAAAAATTTGCTGGCTCTGTGTCAGGGTCAGGATGAGGTAGAGATATATTGTCAGAAGTTTAGGAAGTGGTCTGTGCTCACTTAATGGAATGAATGTGCGCTGGCAGCAATTTTCAGAAAGGGTCTCTCTGAAGCCCTTAAGGATGTCATGGTGGGATTTCCTATGCCTGCTGGTCTGAATGAGTCTATGTCTTTGGCCATTCAGATCGATCGACGCTTACGTGAGCGTAAAACTGTGCACCATTTGGCGGTATTATCTGAGCATAAACCTGAGCCTATGCAATGTGATAGGACTTTGACCAGAGCTGAACGGCAAGAACACAGACGTCGGAATGGGCTGTGTTTTTACTGTGGTGATTCTACTCATGCTATCTCCGATTGTCCTAAGCGCACTAAGTGGTTCGCTGGGTCTGCCACCATTGGTACGGTACAGTCGAAATTTCTTTTGTCCGTTACTTTGATCTGCTCTTTGTCATCCTATTCTGTCATGGCATTTGTGGATTCAGGCGCTGCCCTGAATTTGATGGACTTGGAGTATCTTAGGCGCTGTGGGTTTTTCTTGGAGCCTTTGCAGTATCCTATTCCATTGAGAGGAATTGATGCTACGCCTTTGGCCAAGAATAAGCCTCAGTACTGGACCCAACTGACCATGTGCATGGCTCCTGCGCATCAGGAGGGTATTCGCTTTTTGGTGTTGCATAATCTGCACGATGTGGTCGTGTTGGGGTTGCCATGGCTACAAGTCCATAACCCAGTATTGGATTGGAAATCTATGTCTGTGTCCAGCTGGGGTTGTCAGGGGGTACATGGTGATGTTCCATTTCTGTCTATTTCATCATCCACCCCTTCTGAGGTCCCAGAGTTCTTGTCAGATTACCGGGATGTATTTGATGAGCCCAAGTCCAGTGCCCTACCTCCGCATAGGGATTGCAATTGTGCTATCGATTTGATTCCTGGTAGTAAATTTCCTAAAGGTCGACTGTTTAATTTGTCTGTGCCTGAGCACGCCGCTATGTGGAGTTACGTAAAGGAATCCTTGGAGAAGTGTCATATTCGCCCGTCGTCGTCGCCATTGGGAGCAGGGTTCTTTTTTGTGGCCAAGTAGGATGGTTCGTTGAGACCTTGTATTGATTACCGCCTTCTAAATAAAATCACAGTCAAATTTCAGTACCCCTTGCCGCTGCTGTCTGATTTGTTTGCTCGGATTAAGGGGGCTAGTTGGTTCACCAAGATAGATCTTCGTGGTGCGTATAATCTTGTGCATATTAAACAGGGCGATGAATGGAAAACAGCATTTAATACGCCCGAGGGCCATTTTGAGTACCTGGTTATGCCATTCGGGCTTTCCAATGCTCCATCTGTATTTCAGTCCTTTATGCATGACATCTTCCGAGAGTACCTGGATAAATTCCTGATTGTATACTTGGATGATATTTTGGTCTTCTCGGATGATTGGGAATCTCACGTGAAGCAGGTTAGAATGGTGTTCCAGGTCCTGCGTGCGAATTCTTTGTTTGTGAAGGGGTCAAAGTGTCTCTTTGGTGTTCAGAAGGTTTCATTTTTGGGTTTCATTTTTTCCCCTTCTACTATCGAGATGGACCCTGTTAAAGTTCAGGCCATTTATGATTGGACTCAGCCGACATCTCTGAAGAGTCTGCAAAAGTTCCTGGGCTTTGCTAATTTTTATCGTCGCTTCATCAATAATTTTTCTAGTATTGCTAAACCGTTGACTGATTTAACCAAGAAGGGTGCTGATGTGGTCAATTGGTCTTCTGCTGCTGTGGAAGCTTTTCAGGAGTTGAAGCGTCGTTTTTCTTCTGCCCCTGTGTTGTGCCAGCCAGATGTTTCGCTCCCGTTCCAGGTCGAGGTTGATGCTTCTGAGATTGGAGCAGGGGCTGTTTTGTCGCAAGAAGTTCTGATGGCTCGGTGATGAAACCATGTGCCTTCTTTTCCAGGAAGTTTTCGCCTGCTGAGCGTAATTATGATGTTGGCAATCGAGAGTTTCTGGCCATAAAGTGGGCATTCGAGGAGTGGCGACATTGGCTTGAAGGAGCCAAGCATCGCGTGGTGGTCTTGACTGATCACAAGAACTTGACTTATCTCGAGTCTGCCAAACGGTTGAATCCTAGAAAGGCTCGTTGGTCGCTGTTTTTCTCCTGTTTTGACTTTGTGGTTTCGTACCTTCCGGGCTCTAAGAATGTGAAGGCGGATGCCCTGTCTCGGAGTTTTGTGCCCGACTGTCCGGGTTTGCCTGAGCCAGCGGGTATTCTCAAAGAGGGGGTAATTTTGTCTGCCATCTCCCTGATTTGCGACGGGTGCTGCAAAAATTTCAGGCTGATAGACCTGACCGTTGCCCAGCGGAGAAACTGTTTGTCCCTGATAAATGGACGAGTAGAGTTATCTCTGAGGTTCATTGTTCGGTGTTGGCTGGTCATCCTGGAATCTTTGGTACCAGAGATTTGGTGGCTAGATCCTTTTCGTGGCCGTCTCTGTCGCGGGATGTGCGTTCGTTTGTGCAGTCCTGTGGGATTTGTGCTCGGGCTAAGCCCTGCTGTTCTCGTGCCAGTGGGTTGCTTTTGCCCTTGCCGGTCCCAAAGAGGCCCTGGACACATATCTCTATGGATTTTATTTCGGATCTCCCCGTCTCTCAAAAGATGTCGGTCATCTGGGTGGTTTGTGATCGCTTCTCTAAGATGGTCCATTTGGTACCCTTGTCTAAATTGCCTTCCTCCTCTGATTTGGTGCCATTGTTTTTCCAGCATGTGGTTCGTTTACATGGCATTCCAGAGAACATCGTTTCTGACAGAGGTTCCCAGTTTGTTTCGAGGTTTTGGCGAGCCTTTTGTGCTAGGATGGGCATTGATTTGTCTTTTTCCTCGGCTTTCCATCCTCAGACAAATGGCCAAACCGAACGAACCAATCAGACTTTGGAAACATATCTGAGATGTTTTGTTTCTGCTGATCAGGATGATTGGGTGTCCTTTTTGCCTTTGGATGAGTTAGCCCTTAATAATCGGGCCAGCTCGGCTACTTTGGTTTCGCCGTTTTTCTGCAATTCTGGTTTCCATCCTCGTTTCTCTTCAGGGCAGGTTGAGTCTTCGGACTGTCCTGGTGTAGATACTGCGGTGGATAGGTTGCAGCAGATTTGGACTCATGTAGTGGACAATTTGACATTGTCCCAGGAGAAGGCTCAACGTTTCGCTAACCGCAGGCGCTGTGTGGGTCCCCGACTTCGTGTTGGGGATTTGGTTTGGTTGTCGTCTCGTTATATTCCTATGAAAGTTTCCTCTCCTAAGTTTAAGCCTCTTTTCATTGGTCCGTATAGGATTTCTGAGGTTCTTAATCCTGTGTCTTTTCGTTTGACCCTCCCAGCTTCTTTTTCCATCCAAAATGTATTCCATAGGTCATTGTTGTGGAGATATGTGGCACCTGTGGTTCCATCCGTTGATCCTCCTGCCCCGGTTTTGGTTGAGGGGGAGTTGGAGTATATAGTGGAGAAGATTTTGGATTCTCGTATTTCGAGACGGAAACTCCAGTACCTGGTTAAGTGGAAGGGTTATGGTCAGGAAGATAATTCCTGGGTCTTTGCCTCTGATGTTCATGCTGCCGATCTGGTTTGTGCCTTTCATTTGGCTCATCCTGGTCGGCCTGGGGGCTCTGGTGAGGGTTCGGTGACCCCTCCTCAAGGGGGGGGTACTGTTGTAAATTCTGTGGTCAGGCTCCCTCCTGTGGTTGTGAGTGGTACTTCGGCTGGTTCTGTCCATGGGCTTCCTTTGGTGGATGTGAGTGGGGCTGCGGCTTCTGAGTTTCCTTCCTCAGGTGACGAGGTTAAGTCGTTAGGTGCTGCTCTATTTAACTCCACCTAGTTCTTTGTTCCTGGCCTCCAGTCAATGTTCCAGTATTGGTCTTGCTCTCTCCTGGATCGTTCTTGTGGCCTGTCTGCCCTGCATAAGCTAAGTTCTGCTTGTGTTACTTTTGTTTGCTATTTTTTCTGTCCAGCTTGCTATATTGGTTTGTTTTGCTTGCTGGAAGCTCTGGGACGCAGAGGGAGCACCTCCGTACCGTTAGTCGGTGCGGAGGGTTTTTTTGCGCCCTCTGCGTGGTTGTTTGTAGGTTTTTGTGCTGACCGCAAAGCTATCTTTCCTATCCTCGGTCTATTCAGTAAGTCGGGCCTCACTTTGCTAAAATCTATTTCATCTCTGTGTTTGTATTTTCATCTTTACTCACAGTCATTATATGTGGGGGGCTGCCTTTTCCTTTGGGGAATTTCTCTGAGGGAAGGTAGGCTTATTTTTCTATCTTCAGGGCTAGCTAGTTTCTCAGGCTGTGCCCGAGGCGCCTAGGTCTGGTCAGGAGCGCTCCACGGCTACCTCTAGTGTGGTGTGATAGGATTAGGGATTGCGGTCAGCAGAGTTCCCACGTCTCAGAGCTCGTCCTATGTTATTAGTAACTATCAGGTCATTTTCAGTGCTCTTAACCACCAGGTCCATTGTGGTTCTAAATCACCAGTTCATAACACAAGAATCTGCAAAAACCCTAGTCCATGCCCTCATCATCTCTTGCCTTGACTACTGCAACCTCCTGCTCTGTGGCCTCCCCTCCAACACTCTCATACCCCTTCAATCTATTCTAAACTCTGCTGCCCGACTAATCCACCTGTCCCCCCACTATTCCCCAGCTTCTCCCCTCTGTCAATCCCTTCACTGGCTCCCCATTGCCCAGAGACTCCAGTACAAAACCCTAACCATGACATACAAAGCCATCCACAACCTCTCTCCTCCATACATCTTTGACCTTGTCTCCCGGTACTTTCCTGCATGCAACCTCCGATCCTCACAAGATCTCCTTTTCTATTCCACTCTCTTATCTCCTTTTCCCACAATCGCATACAAGATTTCTCTCGCGTATCACCCCTACTCTGGAACTCTCTACCACAACATATCAGACTCTCACCTACCATCGAAACCTTCAAAAAGAGCTTGAAGACCCACCTCTTCCGACAAGCCTATAACCTGCAGTAATCACCAATCGACCAAACCACTGCATGACCAGCTCTAACCTCACCTACTGTGTCCTCACCCATCCCTTGTAGATTGTGAGCCTTCGCGGGCAGGGTCCTCTCTCCTCCTGTACCATTTATGACTTGTATTGTTTAAGATTATTGTACTTGTTTTTATTATGTATACCCCTCCTTACATGTAAAGCGCCATGGAATAAATGGCACTATAACAATAAATAATAATAATAATAATAATGCTGGTATTCAACAACTGCACTCTTCTGCTCACTAATTCTTTCCAACACCTGCAGTGTAAAGTTCCAACATGTGGGGACATCACACATCAGTCTGTGAGCCGGAAACTGCAATCGTTGCTGAAGCACGGCAAGGTTGACTGAAGCTGTAGCTGACTTTCTAAAATGGGCAAACAGGCGGCATACTTTCACAAGCAGATCCAGGAGCTCCGGGTAGCTTTTTATAAACCGTTGAACAAAGAGGTTATGCATATGGGCCAGGCATGGTACGTGTGTTAGTTTGCCACACCTAAGAGCCGCCACCAGGTTCCTGAAAATGTCACATACAACCATGTCTGGCTGGAGGATCAGCGGTGTCAGCCACAGATCTGCCTGCTCTTTCAGAGCTGTCCACAACTCTTCAGCATTGTGCGGTTTGTCACCTAAGAATATTAGCTTCAGCACAGCCTGTTGACACTTGGATTTTTCAGTGCTGCCGTGCGTCCAGCTTGTGATTGATGTGTTCATTTCAGAGAGGGAGGATGAAGAGGAGGAGGAGGTGCAGGAGCTGTAGACTATGGGGCAACCCTGATTGACGTAGGACTTGAAATCCATGGCATCGGGAGGACATGTTCCATCTCAAGGTCTGACTGGGTCCTGGCTTCCACTATATTAACCCAGCGTGCCATCATGGAGATGTACCATCCCTGGCCACAAGCACTTGTTCACATGTATGTGGTTAGGTGTACTTTCCCAGTAACTGCACTGTTGAGGGCACGGGTAATGTTGTGGGACATGTGCTTGTGTAATGTTGGGGTGGTGCATTGGGAGAAATAGTGGTGGCTGGGGACCGAGTACCTTGAGACGGCCGCCATCAGGATGCAGAAAGATACCATCTCCATGAGCCTAAAAGGCAACATTTCTTGCACAAGCAGATGAAATGTGTGAATTTAGTACTGTGGCCTGTGGGGTGTTGGCTGCGTATTTACACTTGCATTCCAGTGACAGGGGTATGGACAACTGAAGGCTGTGCTGGGACAAGGATGTGAACATGCTTGATGATGATGCTATTTGATTGTGGGCAACGACAGGTGCAGGGCAGGAGGTCTCTTTGCCTGCACAGTGGATTGGGGATTGGCTTGCACGCACAACAGTGGAAGAAGCAATGGTGTCACCCACAGACACTGTTCCTGGGGTTGGGCCCACAAAGTCAGGTGCTTTGCTGCCATGTGCCTCATCATGCTGGTGGTGGAAAGGCTGGTAGTTTTGCTACCTTCTGATGCTGGCCTTAGAGGCAAATGTTGCAAATGGCCTGTTTGGGGCTATTGGCAGAGTCTTGAAAAAATAACCAGACTCGGGAGGACCTAACAGTTGGACTGGAAACTTTCATCATGTTGGTATTTCGGGAACGGTTGCCCACCCTCTGTCTGCAGCCACCACACTGCTTCTTCCTGCCTGAAGGGGTGCTATGTGTCCCTCCCCCTGTGTACTGCTGTCCTTGCTCTGCATGTCCTCCTGCCAGGTTGGGTCAGTTACTATATCATCCACCACCTCATCTTCCACTTCTGCACCATGGTCCTCCTCCTGATTTTCTGGCAATTGTGTTTCATCATGGTCCACCTCTTGTGACTGTAGCTGCTCAAATATTTGGTCATTACTACATGGAATCTCATCTTCCCCCACTTCAAGTGGATCGGTCAAGAGGCCCGAATCTATAAATGGAAAAGTGAACAGCTCTTCGGAGTGTCCGAGTGTGGGATCAGTTGTCTCAGGGCACTCAGCATGGTGGGAGGAAGGAGGATCAGGGTGATTAATATGTGGTCCAGATTCACGGCTAATCAGACTTGACCGTGTGGAAGACAGTGTGCTGGTGGTGGTGTCCAAGTAACTGGAAGCATTATCTGCTATCCAGCTAACAACCTTTTCACACTGCTCTGGCTTCAATAGTGCTGTCTTGCTGCGGTCCCCTAGTACTCCAGACACTATGGTCCAGAAAGAAGAAGTGGGTGTTTTTGGTGGCCCAATTTCAACTTCCCCACGGCCTCGGCATGCACATCACCATCACGTCCACTTCCCCTTCTCTTGCCACCCACCTTGTCCATTGTAAACAGACTAGAATATTTTACACGTCCGCTACAAATGGCTGGATTGGGAGCAAACTTGTATGTAATACGTGTGCGGGAAAATCACACTTTAAACTATCTGGATTGTAGTTACAAATGTTTTTTTTGGTTATCAAATTGGTGTCAATAAGTAGGGTAACAGACAGCAAAAACACTAGAATGTGTAAGCCTAAAATGGCCAAATTTTTAGCACAGATAGATGAAGCTTGTCATGGAAATACCACAGTGTCAAATATGTGACACACTTTTTATTTTTTTTTAATGTAAACTAGTGCTGTATATAAGTAGAGTATCAGACAGGAAAAAAAACAGCAATATCGGCTTCAAATGCCCAAAATAGGAGCAGATATGAGGCCTATCACAGAAATACCACACTGTCAAATATGTGGCCTGTATTTTTTTAAATGAAAAAATAGTGCTGTATATAAGTAGAGTAACAGACAGGAAAAAAAATGGAATAATGGCCTAAAATGCCCAAACTTGGAGCATGCAGGTATATGGGGCCTGTTACGGAAATACCACACTGCCAAATATGTGGCCTGTATTTTTTTATTTTTTTTAAATGCCAAATAGTGCTGTATATAAGTAGAGTAACAGGCAAGAAAAGCACTGGAATACCGGCCTAAAATTCCCAAACTTGGAGCACGCAGATATATGAGGCCTGTCACGGAAATACCACACAGCCAATTATGTGGCCTGTATTTTTTATTTTTTTAAATGCCAAATAGTGCTGTATATAAGTAGAGTCGCAGACAGGAAAAAAGCTGGAATATCGGCCTAAAATGCCCAAACTTGGAGCATGCAGATATATGAGGCATGTTACGGAAATACCACACTGCCAAATATGTGGCCTATAATTTTTTTAAATGCAAAATAGTGCTGTATATAAGTAGAGTAACAGACAGAAAAAACACTTGAATTTCAGCCTAATATGCCAAAACTTGGAGCACGCAGATATATGAGGCTTTTCACAGAAATACCACACTGACAAATATGTGGCCTGTATTTATATAACTAGAGTAACAGACAACAAAAAATACCGGCCTAAAATGTCCAATTTTTTTTATACATGGATATATGAGGCCTGTGACAGATATACCACACTGTAAAATATGTGGCCTGTATGTATTTTTGGGGGGATTCAACAAAACTGTGACAAGAAATTGTGTAAGACACTCAAAAAACATTCTACTCTACCATGCCACAAAAAATGAAAGATTTTTCTGCACACTCATAACCATAAGTGATTTTTGTGACCCCTTTAAAATTGCTGGATTTTCACTCTGTGCTAGGAAAAGGATCTTGCTGTATTGTGCAGTGTCAAAAAGCAAATGGAGAAAAAAAGGGTGCTGGATTGCTTTGCAGTGAAATAATCTGTATCAACCTGGCAAAAAAAAAAATTCCTAGCCAATTGTACCTGGGGCTAGGTATATACGGTCAATATATGCTATAGGGAGCAGCAGCAGCAGACAGTAATGGAATGTAACCTCTTGATGTATACAATGAAATCTATATACACACATATAGTGCATGCGACTTACACTCCCCTGCCTACCTAACACTGCAACCTATATACTCCGGAATTAGTCCTTAAAAAGGACTGTTGGTTTAGCTGGATTTGAGTAGTTTAGAAAGGTAGACCCCACACTTACTAAGAAGTCCCCAAATCTGACCCCAACTCAGCAGCAGCTCTCCCTACGTTGTCTGATTTCGGAGCTGAATGCGCCAAGCAGGGCAGCGTCCGGTCTCTTATAATTCTGATGATGCTGTGCGGCCAGCCAATCACTGCAAGACCACAACAAAGATGGCTGCGGGGTTACAGTGCCTGGCAGGCAATCCGTGTATGTTGACTGGGTCTCTAAGGGCTGCCAAAAATGCAGTGGAGACCCGAGTTCAAACCGAGTAATCCCGGAAATGCTCGGTGCTCACCGAGTACAGTGATTCTCGGGCGAGTAACGAGTAGTGGCGAGCACGTTCGCTCATCACTCATCACTAGCTCTTATGTAATGTGGGGATGGAACACCGGGAAAAATAGTGTCGGCTTGGAATCGAGTACCATGCAGCTGCCACCGCCAAGAGGTTACAGAAAGGCTCAGTTCCCACAAGTCAAAATGGCAACATTTCCAGGGCTAGCAATCTGGCAATGTAGGTGTTTTAGCCATTGGGCCTGAGTGTGGTTGGCAGGAGATTTCTGCTTTCTATTAAATGTCCAAAATGTCTGGGGTAGGGACAACTGAACGCTGCACTGGGACAATGAAGTGGACGTGGTTACTGACTGTTGTGTGTGCAACTGCTGGTTGTGGGCAGGAGGTATCAGCATCTGCTTCATGGTCAGCAGACTGGGAATGCTGTAACACGGGAAGGGGCAGTGGTTTCACCCTCAGACATAGATTTGGTACCCAGGTGTTCTGCCCACCTACTGAGGTGCTTGACTGCCATATGATTTTGCATTCTGGTGGTTCTCAGGTTGGTAGTGTTCTTGCCTCTTCTTAGCTTGGTTTGGCTGATGCTGCAAATTACAGTTGTTTTATCTGAAGGACTGTCAGAAAAACCTGCCGTACAAGGGAACAATGCACCCTTGGCCTGGTTTATAGCAGAGTGGGGGAGAACAGTTGACCAAGTTCTACCTCTGGGCAAACCACTATGTCTTCTTGCCTATTTTCTTGCTACAGATCCATCCCTCTCTGCAGTGCTGTGCTCGCTAGGCCTACCACTGTGCCAAGTTGGCCTCATCATCGACCATGTCGTGTTTCAATTCCTCAAATTGATCATCCTTCTGAGCTACAATTTGGGGCTGACCTGATGCCAACTGTGCCTCATTATTATCCTCCATCTCTTCAGGCATCAATTGACCTTCCCCAACATGCCTTTCTCCTGGCCATGGGTGCTCAAATATTTGGGCATCACTGCACTCCACCTCCTCATGATCTTCTTTAATGGTTTATGTTGAGAGATTTTATAAATTACAAGGGAATATAAACAGTTTCTCAGAATGGAGAGCATTGGGGTCATAAGTCTCCTGGGACTTTTTCTGGTGGGAGGAAGAAGGACCAGGTTGAGGATTCAGAGGTCCAGCCTCTTGGCTACTAAGACTGGACCGTGTTGAAGACTTCATGATGCTGCTTGTCAACACACTGGAGCGTTTGTCTGGCATCCAACCCACAACATCCTTGCACTTGTCTGGGTTTGTTATTGATGTAGCGTGCTGACCAAATTTTGTCAGGAACCTATGACGAGATACAGTCACATTTGAATCTGTCATACAGCTTTCGCAGACACCACTACATCCACATCCCTTAACGTCACCCTTTCTCATCTTAAATGCATTATGCTTATGAAACCAAAATATACTGGCTTTATTTTTCACAAGTACCCTTACAAAGGCCTTATGTACAAATTCACTATATCTAGCAATGTGTGGCTATTTTTTGGGAGATTGTCTTGCTGACACACTCCAAATGCAGAGTAGTAATAATAATAATAATAAGTAAGTGAGTAATGAAGATTATTGACCATGCTAAATTGTCATGTAAGATTATCTCTACCCAGATTGCACCAGTCGAACATCTGCTAGACAGGTATTTTAAGTGGAAAATAGCATAGAGCTGCAGCATGTACTTGAAATGATGAGAATGTCCAGCTGCCTGCCTTTCACCCTCCCTCCTATTAAATTTCTCCCTACTTAAATCCCCACAAACAAGAAATGTCTTGACAATCTTCAGCTCTTAAAAGAGCTTTTGGGAATAAAAAACACTCACTTTAACCTCCTATCACTCTCCCTACGCTACTTTCACTCTCCCTATGCTGAATTTATGCTCTCCCTATGCTTTCTCCAGCTCCAATGTGTGCAAGATAGCACCAGCAGCCTTTAAATAGTCCCTATGACACTGGAAGGCCAGGCAAACACAATAATGCCACACCAAAGATGGAGCCAGTACTACTGTGATTCGCAAGCCAGCCCAGCATGTTCATTGGCTGCAAATAAAGTGCCAAACATGCTGTGCGGGTTACTCTAATACACCGAGGCAAATACCTAATTACCCATTGAGTAACGCATAGCCCGAATACCGTACTATTCATACAAGTAATGAATATGTCCAACTGCATTTGCTCATCATCACTAGTATCAATTGAAAAACCAATCATTGCTCAATAAGGAGTAAGAGCAGTCTTGTAGTAGACAGGTGTGCTTGGTCCTAGTATGTTTTGTCGGAACATACTCAGACCAAAAATAAGGTCATCTGCACGAGCCCTATAGATCACCAATATTGTAGTTGGTGTGATTTCCCGCATATTGATGTGTGTTCAATTTTTAGTAAATAAATCAGACAAGGTTTTTTCTAGGCTACAAAAAAAATTTCTAGTCCATGATTTTCAAAATCATTTTTCATGGTTTTGCACACATGTAGTTTCATTTAGAGAGAAGCAGCCAAAATGTTTAAAATTAGCTACTGCAATTTAAAAAGTTGCAATGTGAAAAATATCTCAAAATCCATGTTAGTTGTTAACTTAATTTTTCCAACTGGCCACTGCCAAAATTTTTAAATTCTGTGTACAAGAAGGAAATAAAGACCATGGCTACTAAATAAATTAAAAGTAAAGTAAATATATTACATACAATGTTTGCGTTTTTGGTATTTAAAAAGGGTATCTGAGCTTACTAATAAGGTCACTTCTTCACAATATCAAATGTTTTTTCAAAGTATTGACATTGCCTGACTAAGGCTGGTTTCACATTTGCGTTTAAAAACACAGCGTTTTTAACGCAAACGCATGTGGTGCAAAAAACGCATGTAAACGCCTTAAAATGCTGCGTTTTTTAGACGCATGCATTTTTGCATGTTTTAATACAAACGCTGCGTTTTGACGCGTTTACACGCGTTTTTTCCTGCGTTTGCGTTTTTGAAACGCATGATGAGAAGTGTGTGACAGCTGCCAATCATCAAAATCAACAAGAAAACCCACTATAAACAGAAATAGCTAGGGTTAGGGTTAGGGTTAGGATCCCTAGTAACCCTAGGGATCCTAACCCTAACCCTAAGGGATCCTAACCCTAACCCTGTCCCTAACCCTAACCCTAAGTGATCCTAACCCTAACCCTAACCCTAAAGGATCCTAACCCTAATCCTATCCCTAACCCTAACCCTAACCCTAAGGGATCCTAACCCTAACCCTTAGGGTTAGGGTTAGGATCCCTTAGGGTTAGGGTTAGGATCCCTTAGGGTTAGGGTTTGGGGATGGCTTATCAGTGTGTATTCTTGTGTCTTTCTATTAAAACGCATGAGTTTAAAAACGCATGCAAATGCATGTGCTTAAAAACGCATGCGTTTACATAGACAGCAATAGATTCTTTTGCGGCAAAAAACGCATGCGTTTTTTTGTGGCAAAAAACGCTGCTAGATATTACTACATGTTGCATTTCTGCAACAGAATGCATGCATAGAAAAGACGCATGCGGCGGCAAAACGCGGCAAAACACATGCAAAAAAATGCATGCGTTTTTAATGTTAAGTATAGGGAAAAAAAGCATGCGTTTTTTTGCGCTAAAACGCAGCGGCAAAAAACGCAAATGTGAAACCAGCCTAATGAAAGTGAAAATTCTTCAATCTTTTCAATCGGTCTTGTTCTGGTAAGGCTAGGGTCACATTGCGTTAGTGCAATCCGTTTTGCGCTAGCGCTAGCGGATTGCGCTAACGCAATGTTTTTTATGGGGCTGCGGTCGGGGTCGCGGTAACGTCCCCGATCTGCGAGAGCGGGGAACGGACCGCGGGCGCGCCTCGGACGCTGCAAGCAGCGTCCGCGGCGCGCCAGGAATCACCGGCGCGTCGCTAGCACGTGCCGAACATGGCACGCGCTAGTGAAGCGCGTTCCCATTAGCGTGAATGGGCGCGTTAACGGCCGCGTTGCACGGCGTTAATTTCGCCGTGCAACGCTGTCCGTTTAACGCGGTCCCATAACGCAATGGGAACCCAGCCTAATACTCAAACATCAGAGAAAAAAAAACCTAAGAAATAGCCTTATTCACCAGTAGGGTCCACCTTTACCACAACTTTTGCCAGGATGTAGGTGTTTTTTGTGGGGTTTTTTGTGTGTGTTTTATAGGTACTCTGTGTACTTCAGAACTTTGATTACTCACAATTCCAGTGTTGAATTTGGACTTTTTTTAGCATATTTGATTATACAATTTCTGTCAAAAGCAACAATGGTAGAAACTGTATTAGGACTATGTCCCACTGGTTTAAACAGTCATAGTGCATTTAGTGATGACAGACTCACTTTAAACCTTTCTCAGATCCAGACTTAAATGCAAAAAAAGACTTCAAACAAAACTTTCAGGTCTGACATGAGAACAAAAATATCCTCCCTGACCACACACGGCAGTCAGAAAATGTCACATTTTCATTTATCCATTATTATTTGCTAAATAAATTATAACTGTCAATGTCATTTGCCATTAGATAAGTATCAAGCCTTTTTTAAACGCTGTCATTGCATTCGCCATGACATACCTCTTGGGTAGCAAATCCACAGCTGAGCTACTGACACTTTAAAGACATTTCCCCACATTGATGTCTAAATTGCCATTCTCTAAAGAATGTCCCCTGATCATATGTACAGTTCCTAAAATGAATAAATAATGCTCAATTACTTTTCATTTCATTTTAATTTCATGTGGGTCAATATTCATTTGAAATTGATCATAAAATATTTTCTTCGTACTAAAAGAAGATCTGTAGGTTCTTCAAAAAGGACTTATGGTTAATGGAGGTATGGTATAGATATAAAGAACATATTTTCTACCTTTGCCTCTGGCATTGTTGGTATGACATTTCAGTACATGGAAGGTTACAGATCAATTGGATTTCAATGTTCTAATAGAAAACAATATTTCGATCAAACAGCGTAAACACAGTTTTCTGCCGATATTGCGATATTCACTCATTAAACGGCGCTACAATTTGAGAGTGGCACCATAAAGATAAGGAGAAAACAGCTGCAACCTATAGTTTAGATGACATAAGTATAAGCGATGATTGCTTTCTATCGATTGTTGGACTTTCGCCAATTCCTAGCTTTGATACATTCTCTTATCGTGCGGTTAAGAAATTTCTCATCTTTTTTTTGGGGGGGATTTCCTCTAAGTTCGATAGACTTATAAGAAAGACTGTGATTAAATAGAAGGTGAAATGTGCAATCTTGACGACAAGAAATTAAAAAAAAAAAAAAATGAATGAGCCGTGAGTTGGAAGTGAGAGATTGGGTTTAACTTGTAATATAAGAAAAAGACAGAAAAGTGGCTGGCGGTGTAATAGCTGTGTACTGGCAGTAATGAAAAGTGTGCAATTGTGTTTCTTGTTCCATGATTTAAATGTATTTCCCCTGTCAGCTTTCATCCTCATCAACACCAAAGTGACACTGTCATTTTCACTCCCTAAAATGCCGAAATCCTTCTCGCAGTAATACGAGGATTTGTGTCTGCGCTGCTTGCAAAACGATGACACGTCTGTTCCGAAGTGACAGAAAGGGATGGATGTCTGATATGTGCAGGTAACGAGTAGTTAGTGCTCAAATATCACTCAAAGAAAGCATGCCGCACTAGAAATACTTCTTGGTACCAAGGTACTTAGGAAAGCAGTGTAGATGACACAGGGAAGCAATTGGAAGTGCTGCCATTGTTGCCTGCTGCATCTCTGTCGTCAAAATATAGTTGCACTTTGTGTAAGGACTAAGAATCCAGGTGAAGCCCCTGACTGGTTTATTATTCTTATGCCAGGACTGTGTTACTAACCTGATTTTTTTTTATTATAGTACAGGGATAATGCCAACTACAACTGCCATTCATATGAAATATATTGCTCAGTGTCTGAATATGTGAATAGAATTTGTCAGCAGGAAAAAAAAGCAAAACTGAAATCTTTGGTCATCTGAGTACATAGAAAACCCCAAAGAAACATTGGAGTTAGTTTTTTGCATTCATTTGTAGAGTCATTTAAAGCTTTCAATGATTGTGGTTGTATCATTTTAATCAATTTTAGCAGTAACTAATATATAGCATATTCACTAACTTAGGCCGGGGTCACACATGCGAGAAACACGTCCGTGTCTCGCATGTGAAACCCAAGCTCTGGCGCCGGCACTTGGGAGCGGAGCGTGCGGCTCCATGTGTTCCTATGCGGCCGCACGCTCCGCTCTGGAGTGCCGGCGCCAGAGCTTGGGTTTCACATGCGAGACACGGACGTGTTTCTCGCATGTGTGACCCCGGCCTTAATCAGGATTTGCCACCAGGCTTTTGCTACCTAGTCAGAAAGCAGCATAATATAGAGACAGAAACCCTGATTCCATCAATGTGTCACTTACTGAGCTTCTTGCTGCAGTTTGGATATAATCTCTGCTTCGTAAGAAGGTGAATATCACTAGAAGACCAGTAAACCTGCTGACATATAGTCCTCCATATTTATGAGCTCTGAATGACCCCACCCCATCACTGATTGTCAGCTATATGGGCAGAAAGCTGTCAATCAATGGTGTGGGTGGGGTAATACAAAGCTCAGTATACTGAGAATTGGTAGATCTGCAGCAGATAAAACCGTGATTTAATCAAAATGACAGCATGCAGACAAGTAAGTGACACAACACTAGAACCAAGGTCTCTGCCACTACATCATGCTGCCCTCAGATAGGAGAGCAGAAACCTGGTGACACATTAATTTTAACCAAATCTATCACTATTATGATTCAAAGATTAGTTAAATAGGTTGCCATGTCTAACTATAGCTGCTTTAATACAGGAAAGATATATATCTTGGTACCAGATATATACCAGGTATATATACCAGATATAGATGCTTTATTCAGTAAACTGTGCCATGCTTGTCCATGAGATGCATCTGCTTTTGCAGCTCAGCTCAGTTGAATTTAATGTAATTGAGCTAAATTACCACATTTAATCCATGAAATTTTTTGAAGAAAACAGACATGTTTTCATAATCCTGGACATGTTCTTAAGGGGAAGGTACCGCGTTTGTAGGTCATTAATAAATCACTGTAATGTAGCATAACATGCTGCTATAAGCAAGTTTTAAATGCATGTGAAACAGATTTCATGTGTTATATGAGTTTAAAGAATGCACTGGGGGCTGACATCTTGGTTTTGCAGCAGTAGCAGGGCACTATCAGTGTCAGATTACGGCACCCCATGGTCATAGGAGATAATAGACTGGCGCTGACCCTATGTAACATTGCAGCAGCATTAGCAGTGAGCTGGGAACGCCTCTGTGGGCTGCACAACTCACTGCTGTAGGTGTGACTGGCCACCATTTTACTATAGCCCAGTGCTCTCTGCCGAGCTCCACTTACTCTCTATCGCAGGACAGAAGAAGCCCTCACTGCTCCTCTGTACTCCAAGCAGGCACACATCCTCTGCTCCTCACACGCTGCCCTGTGTGCTCCTCCTGCTGTGTCTCCCCCTCACACACAGTCCCTGTGATCTCTGGTAAGCTGCACTCACAGCCTGCAGAGAGGGAGGTGACACCTGTAGAGAGAGCAGGGCAGCTGACAGGACAGGGATTAAGGTGGGGGAAGGGGGATGGCAAGAATGTTATTCACAAAAAGTGCTGCTGAGACCACTGTGTTCTGCTCCTCTGTAAACAAGCTGTGCTTTTGATGCAGTAACTGCTGGTGATAGCAGGTCACAGGGCAGTCACACAGAAAATGGTGCTGCCCTGTGATGCTGCTCTTCATTCTGCCCCAGGGATATTAGACCACCCAAAAGGGGAGGGAAATGGTGATGTCAGCAGGTACTGCCCCAATTTTGCTGCTGGTAAGTCTTACTATAGCTGCTTGAGGTCTAAAATGGAAAATGCTCCCCCTAGTGGTCAATATATATATTTGTAAGAAAATATATAATATTTTTCATATAGAAATGTTTGCAAACAGTGCAAACATTGCATTAATACATTTTATTTACTATTATAAGCTTAATTTCACAAAAAAAAACAAAATACAAGAAAACAGGTGGCACCTTCCCTTTAAATCCCTTAATGCAGAATATTGTATCTGTGAAATGAAACAGGTACTTAGCATAGAATGCTGTCCATTGTAGCACCGAATGGGCAATTTCCTAGGGCAAGGCACTCTTTTCCTTTTACGCCCCAATGCACTTCAAGAAAGTGTGGGTTCTGGCTGGGTGTGTGGACTTGTGCTGTGAGGGCCTTATGTGCAGGTAACTTGTAGCCAGTGAACCATGTGTTTCGCAGTTCCATGAGGAAGAAACAATCTCTTTACTGAATGGTAACTTGGTAAAGGTACAAGGGATAGCGGGTACAAAGTCCTATGTATGTTTTAATTACAGCATAAAGCATTGTCCTCTCTCAATATCCTTCCTCTGCAGTTTACTCCAGGAATAGTGAGGCATACTGCTTCTCTCTACTCTGCCACATGGGCAGCAGCCTCCAGGGTCTGCTATTGGAAGTCTCGGCCAAGCATTAACTTCAGACTTGCAATTCTAGCTGTGATCATACCCTGAATTTATTTCACATAATCAGTAGTGATGGGCGACCAGTAAAATGCTCGGGTGCTCGTTCCTTGGGTCAAGCAGATTGGAATACTTGGGTACTCGGCCTGAGCAACGAGTCCAATGTAAGTCTATGGGAGACCCGAGTATTTTTACCGGGATCCCCCCTGGGGGTCATTTTAAGGTCTAAAAACATCTGAAAATGATGGAAACACTGCTCAAATGACAGGGGAACATCATGGGGATCGCCCCTGGAAGCATTTCTGACTCCTAGGTCACAGCTGTAAGCAATGTTTCATGCCCTTTTTTATAGGTGCACCAAAAAACATACAAAAATGAAACCAAAATGGATTTTGCAGACAAATATGTTAAGGTACATCCTTTCCTGGGTAATGACCTGTATGTAAGGCAACATAATTTACCCCAGAGCAAAATGTTCCTTCACCACTTGGGCTATGTTCACATGCAGCGTTTTTCAACTTTAACATTGCTTTCAACCAATACAAATGCATTCACTTGGAAATGTCATTGTAACATTTAACAACCCTAGCTGGCCATGTGTTGTGTGACACATAAGCAGACATATCTTGTTTCATTTATGGAGGAGGGACTCAGTCACAAAGCCTATTTTTAGAGGGGCATCAAGAGGCATTAATATTCTTAAAGGGCCATTATTAAACAGTGGATCTCCTATGCTGTTATTGCCTATGTAGTGAGTGGCTGGGCTGCCAAGAATTACTACTCACCCCAATACCCCTTTCCCGAGAAGTACAGGAGGGCCTCCTGAAAAAATGTTGCATTGAATGCAAGGCCTGCCCTGCTATTAAGTCATATGCACCCCAATAAGCCTTTGAACTCAGGTACTGGATGGCCAAAGGAAAAACCACTTCACATTACTCCCATACTGTTTTCTTATGCATTGACTGCAAGGCCTGCCCTGCTACCAAGTCATATGCACCCCAATAAGCCTTTGAACCCAGGTACTGGATGGCCTACAGGAAAATCCACTTCACATTCTTCAGTTGGTTCTGCCATACTGTTTCCTTATGCATTGAATGCAAGGGCCACCTTGACCCAAATTTGCACGCACCGCAATCCCCTCTTGGAAGAAACATGGAGGAGAGCCTCATAAAAAACCTATCCCATTATAAAGGAGCGGGTCTCCTAGACTTGTAATGCCCCTACACGTTCACCCTGGTGTTCTAATGGCGGTGGATGATGAGACGTGGTGGAAGGCCTCATTACAAAATAATCCCATTTTAAAGGA